>NC_056741.1:22022722-22047722 GCF_019279795.1 Protopterus annectens
TGTGAAGTATAACTGTTGTTAATTAAATATTACTTGCATGTTTGTAAATTTCTGTTCTTTTTCCCATGCTCAAATAGATAAACATACATTCAACAGCATGTATTCACTGTTGTAACACTGGTGGTGGACTGTTGTGTTGTACCATATATGCATCACAAACAGTACATTCAACGTCATGTATTCACTGTTGTAATACTGGTGGTGGACTGTTACACTGCATCCTATATGCATTGTAAACAGTACATTCAACAGCATGTATCCACTGTTGTAACACTGGTGGTGGCCTGTTACACTGCATCCTATATGCATCATAAACAGTACATTCAACAGCATCTAGTCACTGTTGTAACACTGGTGTTGGCCTGTTACACTGCATCCTATATGCATCGTAAACAGTACACTGAACGGCATGCAGTCACTGTTGTAATACTGGTGGTGGCCTGTTATGCTGTACTATATATATGCATAGTAAACAGTACATTCAACAGCATGTATTCACTGTTGTAACACTGGTGATGGACTGTTGCACTGCATCCTATATGCAGTGTAAACAGTACATTCAACAGCATGTATTCACTGTTGTAACACTGGTGGTGGCCTGTTACACTGCAACCTATATGCATCATAAACAATACATTCAACAGCATGTAGTCACTGTTGTAACACTGGTGGTGGCCTGTTACACTGCATCCTATATGCATAGTAAACAGTACATTGAACAGCATGTAGTCACTGTTGTAATACTGGTGGTGGACTGTTATGCTGTACTATATATGCACAGTAAACAGTACATTCAACAGCATGTATTCACTGTTGTAACACTGGTGATGGACTGTTGCACTGCATCCTATATGCATTGTAAACAGTACATTCAACAGCATGTATTCACTGTTGTAACACTGGTGGTGGCCTGTTACACTGCAACCTATATGCATCATAAACAATACATTCAACAGCATGTAGTCACTGTTGTAATACTGGTGTTGGACTGTTATGCTGTACTATATATGCATCGTAAACAGTACATTCAACAGCATGTATTCACTATTGTAATGCTGGTGGTGGACTGTTATGCTATATCATATATGCATCGTAAACAGTACATTCAACAGCATGTATTCTCTGTTGTAACACTGGTGGACATACCTCACAACCTCTTAGAGCAAAAAATCTGGACAAAGCCATAAATAATGGGGGGACAAAGCCCAAAAAATAGGAACACTTTTTTAAATATTAATGTTGCAAACTTAGAAAGTTACAGAATAACAGGTTTTGCTGTGGCATAAATTTTCTGAAGGGTATAAAGTCTGAAACCCAAATGTCTGTTATTATCTTCTGACTTCAACCCTCAATGATTTGCCAGAAAAACACAATTTTATGAGAAACGGACCAAAAATATTAAACAAAAATCTGAACATTCTGTGAAAATCTGTACAGTTGAGAGGTATGTGGCGGACTATTACAGGGTAACATAAATTATAACTTATGGAATAATCATAAAATTACTGATCAATAAACAAGAAAATCTAACAAAGTAGTAATGAAATTAGGGAACATTAATAAAAGAGACACAAATTACATAAATATTAGCTTTTAAAATTCACAGAAATGATAAACTCACCACTTCAAGAAGTATTGAATAAGGAGCCCTACTTGGTAAGTGCGTGTTGAATTTCTCAAATGGTTCAGGAAAGGCATTCTTAACTTCTTCGTAACTCCCATCCTGAAAGAACTCCTCAGGTTTGACTGGTACAGCATATATGTGGCCAAGGAAAAATATCGCATGTAACAGCTGTTTAAAGGAGACAAAAGTTGTAATTACAGAAACTGAGTGAATGCAAAGAGGGTGAGACACAACCTGATCTGTCAGAAACCTAAAACTGGCCATATAACAACTGGTGCTACAACCAGTTGTGTAACTGCAACTGCAGACCAGAAGGTCATCCATGACAAGTCAAGTGACACCTGACTTCTCCATAGTTAACATACAGATTATATCATGCGATCAGATGTTTACAATAAAATTGACAACCCTTTGTCCATTCTAGCAGCATTTTACACTGTCATCTTTCTGTTCCTTGCACAACCTTTTCAGAAAAAAAAGTTTGCTCTCTCACAAACTCTAAATATTCAATGTAGTATATTTTTAGGCACTTTAATTCAAGACCCTCTTGATGTCCCTTACAATAAGAATTCCCAAATCTCTTCTTCTGTTGTAAACTGTTACAATACAAGGTGTCTGGATAGTGCCGTACCATTTGTAAACAGCTGTTTTTTTTTAATTATAGATGTAACATTCTGACCCCATGGACAGTCAAATGCTCTTTATTTCTCTCTCTCTTTCACTCTGTGTTAAAGCTATACTATAATGAAACTTTTAGTTTAATTCTTGTGACACACGTACAGGCATATGTGAAGTTTTAATGTAGTGTATGTCTTTATGCTCATTCATAAGTACAGCACCTTTTCCGTACACATCCTTTTAACACCCACAGCTCCTCATGCTATTAAGACATTTCAGGGCTGGATTCCTTAAATAAGTGCGTTACCAACTAATAACAGGCAGCATATGAAAGGGCAACATATAAGAAATAAAATGACACAGAAACTATTAATCTAGGATGCATTACAGTGTATATATTAACGGGTTCATATTAAAATGACAAAAACACATTTTGTCGAATGCGTTTTCGTCGACACATGTAGGTTGAACAGGCAAAACAGCGAAGTGGCTGTTCAGCAAATTCTTTCCCTGGGAAAGAAGTCGCTTGACCACTTCATTGCTTTGCCTGTTCTGGAGTGTAGTGTGGTCCCTTGTCCGGTATAGCTCCCAAGCGTGACTGTGCAACAGTTACTGACCTTAGGGTTAGGGTGCGGGTTAAGGTAACTGCATATGCATGAAAGTGTTTACTGTTTTTTATTTTGCGTTAGATGTATGGTTGAGTTACGTGTGTATGTGTTTTTAGCTGTTTACTTTTGTTTTGGGGGGTAGGATTAGGGTTAAGGTAAGTGTGTTTGTGTTTGGAACTGTTTATGTAAATGTGCGAGAGTTACTGATCTTAGGGTTAGGGTGTGGGTAAAGGCAAGTGCATATGTTTGAAAATGTTTACTGTTTTTCTTTTTTTGTTAGATGTATGGTTGGGTTGCGTGCATATGTGTATTTCGTTGCTTAATGTTTTTTTGGGGGGATATAATTAGGGTTAGGGTATATGTGTATGTATTTGGAAATGTTTAATTTGTTTTTGGGGGGAGGTTGGAACAGCGATTTCTTTCCCTAGGAAAGAAATCACTCTTCTGTGGTTTCGACATTTCCAGCGGTCGCTGAATATGTGTCGATGTAACACTGTTCGCTGTTTTCAGCATTCGGTGTTATAATATGAACCCTATATTAACTACTGTCACTGTTGATATTCACAACAGTATCATCATAACTATAAATGAGTACATTATATTACTGAGGTGGCGTAGTGGGAGATGCTATGGCAGGAAACAAAAAAAAAAAAACACTGCCCAGTGCCTGAGATGTTACTAGTCATTTGCTGGTAATTATGTAGATATGCATTATGTCGACATCTACAGTAACATTCCCAAAATCATCAGTTAATAATGGAAAAAAAATGTCATTAATATTTTTACTGTAAGTTGTACAGATCAGAGATATGGCATACTATTTAAAATGCATGCTGTCATATTTCTATAAATACTTCAATAAACACACACACTCAGAAATTCATTTCCTGCCAACATGCAAACGTTTGATTTCTGAACAAACCTGCTGCTGACATTGTAAATTTAGGTTGTACTGTTTCCAAGACAAAAAAAGGGTGTTTCAGTTTCTTAGAAAAATATTCCTGATTTTTTTTCTTTTTCAGTATTTATATTGATGAAAAGTCTGAATACACTAAATTTGATCACTCTGAAGACCCCCCCCCACCCCTTTTTTGCTGAACACACTGCTATTTGCACCTTTTTAATAACATTTACTGTTTGGAGGATATTTACATTATTTTTGCTTATGTTCATACTTTGATTTTTGAAAAAATGCTTGGGAATCTAATAATGATTGTAGGCTACTAGAGGTGTGACATTCCACACTGACTAGCTGTGAATGAAATAAGGTAGATACTGTTACTGGTTTCAGTATGTCATATGACCATTCGTTCTGAGTTAGTCTGAAGTAAAGCTTCACGGTATTAACAGCTAATTCTACCATTATTTCATGTGTATATATACTACAGTGTCAGAGTCAAATAGGTTTTCTGATATGCTGTCAAAAAAAAAAAAAATACTGAAGCTGACAGCAGAAGTTGTGTTTTCAGTCTGCTCCATGTGTTGAGCTATTGTGAGCACACCTCTCAACGTAGAGATATTAAAAATCTGGACAAAGGCCCATGAAATTTAGGTCAACTGGCCAAAAATAAGGACACTAATCAACATAAAATGTGCATGCATGATAATGTAACGCCAAACTCCCCTTCCACAGCTTAACATTGTTAAAACGCATGCCTACCTACCTATGTTATATGCAAATGTAAAAAAACATTAAAAATACAAACACCACTGTAAGAATATTCAAATACACAATTCATTTGTATTACCAACGATTAAACAATACACCATTACAAAAGTGCTAGCACTACACAACAAGCCATGCGTAACCCATGATACTTAGGGAGCTTATTGCTTATACTGTACCCTATAATATGACGCCCAGAATGTAAACATAACCAGAACGACCCTGAAGAGCACACGACAGTCACCCATGTCTTACCCAGTATTTTCTTTCGTCTTTTGCTGTGAGAGGCTGATTGCTATATACCCATTCAAAATCCTCTTGCAGTACAGTACTACCCAAGCTGCCAATATCAAGCTGGTGAAATGCTATTTCCATCACACACAGTGGTCAGTCTTGATCTTACTCCACCAGAAATTAAAAAGAGAGAACCACACACACCGAAGCACATATGATTGCACCCGGCAAAATGCATTACAACTCATACCAGTATCAAAGTTTTGGCAGTTTGAGTTCACAACACATGCCATCACATTAGACTTCTCAGTAAATATCAGTAACAGTTTTTGAATTATCTAGCCTCATTTCATCTGGGGGTAAAATCAGTTAGTATAAAAATGTGCAAATACAGTTTGAGTACCAAAATAAACTGTATTTTATCTACACAAATGGTAAACAGAATACTGAGCATTTCATTGCAAATGTGCAAGCATGCAATAGGCACTTATCTTGCATTCTCTGACTTCTTTGAAATATAAGTAAATATTAGAATCACCACACTCACAGGAGCTTCACTTGTTGCTAAGCTTCTTGTCACCCTTGCAGTTGCCAGGTAATGTGCGCTTGTCTCCCACTTCCACTCTTACCATCGCTCTGCCCTCCCACAATACTCCACGGGATCCTGGGAAAGCCCCTCCCCTGCAGTGGGACTAGAGTCTGTGCTTGTGGCTCTGAAAAGAAACCCCATAATGCATAGAGCCATCCCAGGCAAGTTGGTGTTAAGCTCTTCGACTTCAACAGAGTTACAAAAGCAGACACGCAAGGCGTCCACACCGTTGTCCCATAGAGCAAGCAAAACAGTTCATGTACATACCTTTGTTTTTTTTGTTTGTTTTGCAGAAGCAACAAAAAGTGATAAGTATCATTGATTGTGTGCCATGTGTCTTGTCTTTGAGGTTTTTTTTTGTAATTCATAGGTTCATAGGTGTTTACTAGGCTAATGACCACAAGGGCCTTTTTAAGCCTAGCCATACATCCCAAATCTCTGACAAGTTCTGATACCCTTGATAAGTGTAAGCATGGGCCTGGGAGATAAACCATTTACTGGCTACCTGAGTCCATTGGAGACATAGGTGCCAAACCATGGATAAATTTCCGGTTTCCCATCCAATTGTCCAAGTTGCACTTGAATTGGGTTTGGGAGAAACTCTGCTTCACATGGATGGGGAGCCTGTTCTGTAGACGGGGTAGTCTCTGGGATATATATACCTATCTCTCCAGCAGGTCCTATTTATATTGGGTCTATATTAGGTGATCGAAACTTTAGGCAATTGAACACCCAAAGGTCAACACTCAAACAGCGAAAGCTGCAAACATTGAACAGCCATCCCCGCGAACCCCTCGCAGGGAAAGAACCTGCCTGGCCATTATCGGGAATCAGCCCTTTTCTCCACTGCAGAGCAATTGTTTTCTTTAATAACCAAAGTGCAGAATTATCACTATTTCCCAGGCTGATCTAGTACAATTTTCTGAAGCAGCTATGTGTTACAGCAAAAAAAAAAAAAATTCTTTACCGTGAAGAATAAAATGACTGTTAATAATGATATTGGTCTAGTTGAGGATTATCATTCCACCCTTACACTCTACTCAGCTGCTTTTACTGTATTTATATTGTGTCTTTTCCTACTTTATTACTTTATTTTGCTTTTGCTGCTTGTTCTTAAAAGTGTTCGATTGCATTTATTCTGCCGCATCTATTATTGCCTGATTAAATTCAGAACAGTAGTCTACTGAATTGCTGCTTTATTTACACTGTTTGTTTTACTGTTGTGACTGTGATTTTATGCATTTTGAATTTCTAACACTTCTGCACTTTTTAGCATAAGCTGAATCTAGACTGTCTTATTTCACTTGAGCACTAAAACCAACTCATTACTGAGATAATGAAAGATCGGAGGCATCCGTTGCTTCCAACTAACTATAAGTGCATGTTTTTGCACCTTTAACTTATATTTGCATTCTACTGTCTGTTTGAATTGTTGGAACTGTTTTTGGTCACATTTTACTGCATACTGTACTAGTAAGGCTGTAGCAGGTTCCAAGTTTGCTGTTTCTGGGTCTGTTTTGTAACCTCCGAGTATCAAATTCAAGCCATCTTTGTTGGAGAAGGCCCTTCTGCACCCTTGTGGGAGAAGAGTGCTATCTGTGTCTCATCTAATCAAGGGTGATTGGACTAGAGCTCATAGAGTGCATCCTTATTGGCTAATTTGAGTTAAAAGGGTTATTTCTTGTTTTATTTAAGCCCTGTGTCTATGCTTACTTGTGTAGCACACCATCATGCACTGCCGCATAGCAGTAGTTACCATTGGTGGCTATAGTTGCAAACGTTTTGCTTGTTAAATTTTCCCTTAGCACTTTGCTTGTGGTCCTCCAGATGTTTTTCATGGGCCTGCTGTACTGTCAGGTAGAACACGAAGCCTAGCCTCAGAGGTACCAACAAACCTCTCACCCACTAGCCATTCCTAAGTGCCACCTCTCTTCTTCACCATATAAATTTACTTAATACTATGTGCGTACAATTTCCCACAGTTTCTCCAGCCAGCTTGGTCAACGTGGGCATCTGGAGACAGTATAGTACCTGCCTCATGTTCACCGACAACCCTTTACTCCTAGTCCACACAAACTCAACATGTGAGAGATGCAACTATATTAAGAACCTTGAATCCATGCTTTCTCAAACACCAGTAAGTACACATGACAATGAGTGGGTTGTCAGGATGCACACCTCACCTCCTACTCCTCCCAAACCCACATGGCACATACCTACGTATGCGGAGGTCCTCACCAGAAAACACACCTAAACAACAGAATCCTCCCAAACACAAGCATGCTACACATAATACCTCCTCTGCAGAAAATAATACACACAATAGCTCACACACCAGAGTCTCACCTGTCAAGCCCTTACGGCTAAACACAAAACCAAACATATTAGTCATAGGTGATTTAATCGTGAGACACACAGATATCCCTCTCACCAGGCTGGATAAGGAGAAGGTCATGGTCAGCTGTCTATCAGGTGCGAAGATCCCCCATATCACACATGCACTCAAGTTTCTTAACAACAGGCACTGTTATGACTCCATCATAATCCATGTTGATATGAATGACTTGAGACATACGTACCTCTCTGGACTATATGAAGATAGATATGACTGAGCTCTTGGACTATGTGTCTCAGGCTGGTATGTCCCTAGCCTTAAGCAGCATTTTACCTTCACCTAGGATGATGCCTCAATACAAACAGAAAATGACTGACTTTAATAACTGGCTTAGTTTCTGGGGTCATTCTAAGGGTATGCAGTATCTGTCAGCCTAGGATGACATGATCAACAGACCTCGATGCTTTGCCAGAGATGGTCTTCATCTGTCACCCCTGGGATTTTGGCTACTGGCCAAGCCTCTTCCCACTCCATAGTGTCTTTTTTGGCAGTGTCTCAAGGACAAAATTCCCAACATAAAAATTCAATTTAAAAACAACCTCAGAGTTATGCTGCTAAATGCTAGAAGTCTCAACTTGAAACTGCACTCACTGGAAGCAGTCCTCACCTTGGAAGACACTGACATTTGTGCAGTCACAGAGACCTGGTTCAAGGCTGTGGAGAGCACCCCAAGCGTATCAGGCTACACCTTCTTCCACACATTCAGACCACAAACTGAAGGCATGAAAACTAAAGGAGGCACTTTATCAATATTCATTAAAGATAACTACACCTCCAGATTGGTTAAACAGTAAGATTCCCTGGAGATACTTCAGGTGCAATTAACTGCTAGTAGGACACTTATTCAAGCCACTGCCAACTACAAGGCCCTCTCCATGAATCAGGACACCCACTCTGCCTACTTGGAACTACTTGAGTCTATGAAGATACATCCGAACATCAGAGTATTGGGTGACTTTACCCATCCATTGACTGGGTAAATTACTTGTGCACAAACTCACTTTCCCAAAGGTTCCTCAACTTTATAAACTCCAATGACCTGGGCCAGCTGGCTGACAGCCCCACAAGGGGTGCCAACATCCTAGATCTGGTGTTTACCAATATGGGGGACCACTGTAGCACCCCCACTGTGAGGTCTTCCCTGGTGAGATCTGACCAGAAATCAGTCTCCTTGAAGTAACTATCACACCTGACTCCCCCAACAGCAACTAAACTAAAAAACTTCTCCAAAGCAGATTATAACCTCTTATGGGATGGTATAAATAGCTTCACTGCACCTCCCCCCTCAGATGGAACTGGCGACTATGCTGAGTTTTACACAAATGCTTTATACAAACACCTGTATAACTGCATTGATTCAGCCGTACCTGTCAGAACCAAAACAAGCTCCTCAAGGAAGAGCAAACCTGTCTGGAGGACAATTGCCATTAACAGGCTTTACAATAAGAGGAAGAAAATGCTGTCTACGAGTAAGAGGGAGCGAGCCCCAAATTGAAAACACTCCCTCCTCAGCTTAAACAAGCAAATAAGACTTCTTGTGAAGTCCTCCAAAGCTAACTACAAATCTAAATTGGCTTGCTTCCTGAACTAAGGACAACCATAAAGCAATATTAGTAACATCCATAACCTAAAAGGAAAGGCCATGATTTGTGCCGAACTGGTAGTTAATTATACCACATATACTGAGCTTGTGGACATTGCTAACCTATTAGCCAACAGGTTCTGTAAAAACTTCACTCCCCTGTCCCCACCACATGTACCTGATGACATCCCTACTACCTGACCTATACCTTGTATCTCCAAAGAGCAGGTCATAAACACCCTCTTTAAGGTCAAAAACACACCATCTATGGGACATGATAACATATCAGGCTGCGTCTTACAAGGGCTCAAACAAGGATTAGCAACACCATTGGGTACCCTTTTCAATCAGAGTCTAAGCATCGGCTTCATCCCAGCTGAATGGAAAAAGGCCACTGTTATCCCCTTGCTGAAAGGTGGTGCTTTCCCTGACCCTGAGAACTACAGACCTATTAGTATGACTAGCCTTATCTGCAAGGCCATGGAGTGTATCATCATGGACCTTATCAACAAAGATATAGGTAATCTCCGAACACCTGAACCTATTCAATTTAGATTTGTCAAAGGGAGATCATGTCTGCTACAATTGGTAGATTTCTTCGAGACAGTCATCATGGCCCTTGACAAGCGGAAATCTGTGCATACAGCCTACCTAGAAGTAGCCAAGGCTTTTAACACTATTACCCACTCAGGCATCATTGACAAACTCACCCAGCTAGGTGAGGGTGAGTTTGGAGGGTCCAAATGGAGAGAAACGTCAGCAAGTAAAAAAGGGTAGACTTGCTGAAATTGAATTAATCCTCAAGTCTTGGTGAGTACCTTCACAAGGTGGACCTTGTCTGCCACAAAATCTCACCAATACGACACTGATATATAGATTGTATTTATATAGCATATATCATGAACAGAAGTAGGTCAAAAATTCAAAAAGATAGCTGGGTGCACAAGACCCAGGATAAAAAAAAATGCCCAATCCTGGTAGGTGCATTGGTCTCAGGACTGGGAAAATGACAGTGTAGAATCCTCAAAATATGGAAACATTCCTACAATGGGGCCAGGCCAGGCCCAGGAGGAGGATACCCCCCCCCTGCTGTAGAAGCAGCAGTCCACAAAAATCACAAAAACTGATAAACCAAAGAAGAGCCATAAAGACGAGAGAGTGGACTATTGAGAATAAGAAAGAAATTATGTATCGTAACTATTATGCAAAAAGCCCAGAATTTCCAGACACAGGATATTCAAAAAGATTAAAAGAGAAATTAGAGGAAAGAAAAATACTTCCACAAGAAAAACTGTCAGAAGCCTCAAATAAAAATTGGTGTTCATTAATACAGCAGATTTGTGAAAAACAGTATACAGACCAAGAAACTTTGATCTGTTTCTAAAAAGAAGCATCTAAGGAAGTGAAAATGTAAGCAACAAAACCTAGAGATTTTTGAAAAGTATAAGAATGAAATATGGACATGGGAAAGAAAGAAAGATTTGATATGGTGCAATATTTATGCTAAGGCGAAAGCTAAATTAATCAATATAAAAAAGGCAGCCCCAAAGGTATTCAAAGAGAAATACAGGCAAAGGTATCCAGATATGGAAAACTTCACAAAAAAAAAATAATATCTCAAAGAGGGGATGCAGAAAAGATTAGTAAAGCAAAAGTTAAAAAAAAAAGAAGTTGAAGTTATGGAGTCCCTGTGAAGTGAAGGATTAGATGTAGAAGGCCTAACACAGGTTATATCACAGCATGATGGAACAAGTCCCCAAAGTAAGGAGAAACAGGAAAATCAGGAGACACGTGAAGAAGAAATATGGACATGGAAAAGGAAATAGATTTAATATGGTGTAATATTTATGCAAAGGAGAAAGCAAAACTAATCAAAACAAAAACAGCAGCACCAAAGACACTTGAAGAGAAATACAGGCAAAGGAATCCAGACACTGTAAACTTTACAATACAAAAAATACGAAGACAAAGAGGAAAAGTAGAAAAGGAATTAAGTAATGGAGAAGTTAAAGAAATAAAAAACTGAGGTTATGAAGTACCTGCAAAGTTAAGGATTCAGTGTAGAAAATCTAATTCAGAAAGCACCACAATAGGATAGAGCAATGGACATCAAAATTAAGGGGAAACCAGTGAAACGGGAAGTAACTGGTCAGGTGCCATATGAAGATATTTTGGAGCCTTCCACAGGAAATCAATATAAATGTTCACTTGGAAGATGGACAGCAAGGGAAGGAACAGGAAACTGTGGAAACTCTGATGCAGTCAATAATAAGGAATGATAAGACAGTGAGTTCCCATATGACAGAGTAAGGGACAGCACAGGATGAAATTGAAGAGAATGTGTCACAGGAAGATGCTATATAACTTTCTATAGAAATGGAAAATAAACAAAATGTGCTCTCAGTTTAGAAAAAATGAGCTAAAAGAAGAGTTGCTTGATTTAATAGGGATAGAGATATTAAGATCAATGAAATAAATAGACTACGGAAGGTTAATAAACCCAAAAAAGTCAAAAGTTTGATAAAACAAATGAATGCAGTAATTAGGACTGTCCACAGAGATCCATGTGATATAACAGAAGTAAACGGGATATATTACTGTGCAGCAAAATTAATAACTGACGAAGTTCTACCACAAGAACACAAGGTAGTTAGGGAAAGGAATGGGAGAAATCGAATACCATCATGGAAGACAGAGGTGATAAAAGCAATGTGCAATATTAGAACAGATCAAGATCTATCATGCACTATCGCAAATAACAAACTAAAAATCTTAGCACAGGTGGAAAAACTTAGAAGATACGCGGATAAATATAAAGGAAAAGTACAAAAGCAATTTAATGATGACCCACAAAGTTTTATAGAGAATTGGGAAACAAGGTAAAAGGAATTGAGAGACCACCTAAAACAGAATAAATATATACATTTTGGAGAAGTATTTATGAAGACCTTGTGGAACATAACAAAGATGCTAAATGAATAGAAAAAGTAAAAGAAAGAATTTTAAAGGCTCAAACCTAGGACCCCTCCTGTTTAGCATATACTTCTCAGAGGTACAGGCAAACACAGGAGGACTATGGCTGACCAAGTTCACAGACGACTGCAAACTAGGGGCTATAATTGACTCTCCAGCTGACACAGACATCCTCCAAAAGGGTCTCACTGAGACGGATACCTGGTGTCAAAATCATGGCCTCAAACTAAATGCCAAAAAGTGCATAGTCATCCCCTTTGGAAAAAACAAAGTACCCACAAACTACCATGTAGGTGGTAGTTCCCTAAATACAGAAGACGCAATTAGAGATCTGGGGACCCAAGAAGATGGTAATCTCACCTTTGATAATCACATTGCCAAAGTGGTTAGAAAATCCTTATACGTGGCCCACCTAATCACAAAAGGGTTTGCATCCAGATCAAAAGAGGTCATTGTGCCCCTCTACTCATCACTCATCAGACCCATCATAGAGTACAATGCCCCATTTGGAATGTACCTTACAAGACACCTGCGACAGCTGGAAAGACCACAGAAGTACCTCACCAAGAAGATCACTAGCCTCAAACAGATGCCCTATGCAGCTCGACTGAAGAAACTCCAGCTGTACTCGGTTGCATACCGCCTACTCAGAGGTGATCTCTGCCTGACATACAAGGCCATGTCCAACCCAGAATTGATGGACATGCTCTCCCTAAAGAAAACCTTATCCCCTCGAGCCACACTCTCTAGGGATCTAAACCTCACCACAACAATAAATAGGACGTGCTGGAGGGATAGATTTCTGTCCCAGAGACTTCCCATGCTTTGAAACAAGATTCCAATCTACATTAGGCAGAGCTCCTCGCTAACATCCTTCAAAAGAAACCTTGACGAGTGGATGGGAAACAGAAATTTTACCCCGGGGATTACTTCAGTGGCTCTGCTGGACAGAGGCACATGGAACTAATCTAAGGGGGTGGTGAAAACCAACACATTCTGGCTAGGCTTATAAATACCTTCGGGCAGATAGCTTAGTACCTACCTATGAACCTATGAACCTAAAAAGTTTAAAGATACAGGATATGAAATGGGATAAAATAACAGCCAGAGAGACTGAAACAAAGTTAAGAAAAGCCTCTACCTAGAAAACCCCAGGCCCAGATGCAGTACCTAACTTCTGGTTAAAAGTATTAACATCTTTGCACGAAGATTTAGCCATGAGTAAGAACTATTTATATGCGCACCCCAAACAGACATCAACCTGGTTAACAACAGGAAAAACAATGCTCCTACTTAAGAGTGAACCTGCAAGCTACCCTAAAAATGATAGACCAATAATTTGCCTTCTGATGACATACTATATTCTGGAAATTATGCCAACAGAGTTTATAGTGATTTAGAAGAAAACTCGATTATGGCAATAGAACAAAAGGGCAATAAAAGAAAGTCATATGGAACAAAGGATCATTTTTTGTTAAATAAAGTCATAGTGGAGAACTGTAAAAAAGGGGAAGAATCTATGTATGGCATGGATTGACTACAAAAAAACATCTGATAGTATCCCATATTCATGGATAAAAAAGTGCTTAAAATGTACAAGATACACCCTACTCTGATAGACTACATTAAAAACTGTGGCAGACCACTTTACAATTAAGCTATGATAAAGGACAAATTATTATTCCAGGGATAAAAATTCAAAGGGGGATATCTCAGGGTGACCGTCTGTCACCGTTGCTATTCTGTCTTGCCCTTAACCCATTAAGCTGTCTACTCAACAGCTTAGGCCATGGCTAAACTTTGGCTCCTAGAAAACAACAAAGTGAAAAGACTTCTCATCTTCTCTTTGTTGATGATTTAAAACTGTATAGCTCATCAGATGAGGAACTGAAAGCACAACTGCAAGTTGTCAAAACTTTTTCAGATGATACAAGAATGTCATTTGGTCTTGATAAGTGTGCAAAAGCAACCTTTAAAGCAGGAAAACTGCAATGCCAGGAAAACATTAGTTTGGGACAAGAATGTGATATAAAAGAACTTGAGCAAGAGGGAGTGTGTAAATATTTGGGAATTGATGAAAGATCAACAATAAAACATGAACAAATGTAAATAAAGCTTAGTAAGGCATACTTTAGAAAACTTAAATTAATCCTGAAAACAGCAATGACATCTAGAAACAAAATCCAAGCTATAAAACCAATTTGCTCTTCCTGTCCTAACTTACAGTTTTGGAGTGACTGACTGGCCCCAAAACATGTTGGACAGATTAGACAAGAAAAGAAGAAGGATGCTTCATGCTCACCAGATGATTTATAAAAATCAGTGCAAACCAAGATTATATATTCCCCGTTCCGAAGCCGGGATGGGACTCCTTGAAATTGATTACATGTGCAGATATGCAATTGTGAGACTGCACACATATCTGCTGACCTCACAAGACCCAAACATAGTGAAAGTTTGGAACATGAGGAGAATAAATCTAAGACGATTTGTTTGCTTAGTCTACCAGATGCATATCGGCGTCAGGCAGGAATTGAAATCAAACCAGAAGTAGATAACAATCAGGCAGCAACTGAATGTGCCAAAAAAACAAAAGAATGAATATAAGGTGAAGGACCAGATCAGAAGGCAAGAAATGTGGAAAATGCGTAAATGTAGTTGCAAGTATAGGAAACTTGTGGAAGAACCTCATGTTGATTCAGGTTTGAATGCAGGAATGGTTAAGGAGAGGGGAATTCGAACCAAGAGATGAAAGGTAAATATTGGCGGCCCAAGATAGTGGCTATGTACACGTTGGTTTACAAAGTCCGCTGAACATGTGGGAGAAATAGTTGCACACCTCGCTGCTGGATGTGACATACTAATGGCAGAAGGACTGTATACTGAAAGGCATAATAATGTGACAAGACTGTTGCACTGGGGATTGTGCAAACATTATGGTATTGAAGTGGCTGAAAAACACTGGAAACACGAGCCACAAAATATCATAGAAAATTATGAAGTTTACATCACATGGGATCACCCATTACCAACAGTTCATAGAAAAAAAAAAAAAAATATATATATATATATATATATATATATATATATATATATATACAACCAGATACAGCGGTCCATGAAAATAAGACAAAAGTAGCATTGATCACTGAAATCGCCACACCCAGTGACTACAGTGACTTGCATGCAGAGAAACACAAAGACATAAGGATTTGCAGGCAGAAATGAGAGCAATGTGGAAGAAAGATACCCAGACAGTTCCAATAGTAGCAGGAGCAACGGGTCTAAAAAAAAGAAACTGCAATCGTATTTAGATATGTTGCCAATACATGTAACCCCATACGAATTGCAGAAGGAGCCATTACTGGACATATTGCGGATGCTGCAAAGTGCACTTTTGGCTGAGATCAAAGACTGAAACAATCGTAATTTTATGAACTTCAATCATTTTGATTTAGGAATGGGGTCCATTCCTGTCATGGTAATAGAAACCCAAAAGACTTGGTATAATTAAAAAAAAAGTAGGTATCAACCCTTATATCATTAGATAGGTTACTGACTGAGTCACTGATAGAACCCATATAGTCAGAATAGAGGAATCCACCTCAAACAGTAGACCTGTAACCAGTGTTTTGGGATATCTACTGTTTGCAGTCTATTTCTCCTAAGTGCAAGCTAAAACTAAAGATCTGTGACTGACAAAGTTTGCTAATGACTGCAAACAGGGAGCGGTCATAGAATCTCCAAACAATGTCAACATCCTACAAGAGGGTCATACACAAACAAATGATTGGTGCCAAAGTCATGACCTTAACCTCAATGCAAAAAATGTATTACCATCCCTTTCGGTAAGAGTGATGTTCATGGTAACTACCACATCAATAACAACACCCTAAGCACGCACTCAGTGGTGAAAGACCTGGGCACACAGATTGACAGCAACCTTACCTTTGATCACGATATCTCCACAGTGATAAGAAGGGCATTCTACATTGCTCATTACATAAGTAAGGGCATCGCCTCCAGAAAAAAATAAGTTATAACCTCCCTGTGCTCTTCCCTCATCAATCCAATAATTGAGTACAATGCCCCTTTTGGCATGTACTTTCCAAACACCTGCAGCAATTGGAGAGACCACAAAGGTTCCTCATAAGGAAAATTCTAGGTCTTCAGCAGCTGTCCTATGAGGATCATCTGAAATCACTTTTTTATTCTGCTTCATACAGACTACTCATAGGCGATCTCTGCCTTGCATATGAGGCAATTTTGACCCTGTTTTATTGGAAATGCTGCATATCCATAAGTCAAATGGTACACAGGTGACTCGCTCTAAAGGCCTTAACCTGGTATGTGACATTAACTGAACCTGCTGGAGGGACAGATTTGTCTCCCAGAGGTTACCTCACCTTTGTAACAGACTATCGCTTCATGTCAAGCAGAGCACCTCATTGGCCTTCTTCAAACGCAATCTGGGTAATTGGATGGGTGACCGTAAATTCAGCCCAGGAGTTTCACTTGTGTCCCTCTTGATCAGGGCGATAGGTGATGATCGTGAAAATAGGGGGTAAAACTTGGCTAGGCTTGAAAGGGTCCTAGGGTTATTAGCCTAGTAACCTCCTATAACCCTATGGTCCTATAATGATAGAGGATATCTAATGTAGTATAGTATTCAGGAAGTCTTGTTTTGTTTTGTAGGCAAACATCATAGAACCCCCATGCAACAACACACACTATTTAAATGTGCAAATCTCTCAGATTATTATTTTTATACACCAGAAATATTTTTCCTGCTCTTACAATAATAACTTACGTTCAATCTCCCACACCTCACACTTTAAAAATTAACTAAAAGCTTATTTTCTCAATTCCAGAACCTGCCCTTGCCATGACCCTACCTAGTCTTCCTTCCCTTTATGTACCCTCAAAAGGACCATACTTAGTACCTCATTACACCTCCCTCTCCAATGTGTTTACTATGCATTTGCATAATTTTATACAAACAAAAAAATTTTATTGTTGACCTATTGAACTATATCAATGTAAAATTATGTCACTTAGCTCCTTTTTAATGCAAGTTTTACTTTATGCATGTAACCCAACATATGTGAATATTTTTTGCTATAACTGCTATTATATCAATATTGTTTAAAATTCTACTTGTTTAAAAATGTACCATTGGAGCTTTTCTCCTCGGGTCTCCACTGAAAATGGGCCACAAGCCCAGCTGGACAAACCCGGTTAACAAATGTCAATAAATAAAACAATAAATAAATGCAATTCTTAGATGCGTAATCACATGTTCAAAAATGATGAGTAGAAACAGTCTGTGCTGCAAGCATTACTTGAGAGAGTTGCGTAGGTGTCCTGAGAGTACAGCAGAAAGCAGACACACACAATGTACACCGTCTCCCGCAAGCTCATCATGATTTTTTTTTAATTTTGATAACTCCTCTTACTGTTTTCCTGGGCTGATGTAAAATCAGAGTGGGGTAAATGTTTAATGTCCAAATATTTACCTCATTTTCTTTATTAGAGTATGACAGGAAACATTCTGCTTTTATTACTTAATTTATTTACTTTTTTTGGACAAAGTTAACCCAGCTGGGCAAATCCTATTTTAGAAGGGACAACAAGAGAAACATACAATACACTTTTGACACAGATGAGGTATACACACAGTAAATAATTGTAGTATATAACAACAATAACAGTGGTAGTGTTGTTGCCTCACAGTAAGAGGTTCTCCCGTTCGATTCCCGGCTGGAGCGCATTCTGTGTGCAGTCTGCATGTCCTCCCCGCGGTCGAGTGGCATTCGAAAGACATGCGTGAATGGGTGTGCCTTCGTTGAAGGTTGGGCATCGAGCTGGCACCTCGGCACCGTAAAAATCTACTGCCAATCATTAGCGGACTGGAGTTCCGTTGTGGCGACCCCTAACCGGGAAAAGCCAAAAGAAGAAGAACAACAACAGCGGTGGTGCAGTGGTAGCGTTGTTGTCTCATAACAAGAGGTTCTCCCATTTGATTCACGGCTGGAGCGCCTTCTGTGTGGAGTCTGCATGTCCTCCCCGTGGTCAAGTGGCATTCGAAAGACATGCATGAATGGACGTGCCTTCATTGAAGGCTGGGCATCGAGCTGGCACCTCGGCACTGTAAAATCTACTGCCAATCATTAGCAGACCGGAGTACCGCTGTGGCGACCCCTAACTGAGAAAAGCCGAAAGAAGAAGAACAACAACAGCAGTAACACATGAATAACACATGTGGTTACAATGTGATGTAATGAAAAACAATGGGCAAATATTTAGGATGGGAGTACAGTGTTGAGTAAGAGTTAAAAGAGAGAAAATGGAGCACAGTAATGTAGTGAAATTAGAAAGGTACGGAGAAAAAAGAGGAAGGTAACGGAGGGAGCAGAGAGAGAATAAGGAGAGGATAGCATGTAGTGAAATGTTTGTAGAGCAGCCACCGGATGTGGAAGAATAAGTGCAGATGTGTTATGGAAGGAGGAAGAGTAGAGAGGAAGATGAGTCATGTGTACGAAGCGGTAAGTGAGAAGGATGAGATGTGTATTTTAAGGCATAAGTGCAGTCGGAGGAGTATTATGGAGATTAGAAAGGAGAAATTCAATTCAACAGGAATGAATAACCAAATTAAAGGAGAGGGAAGGAACAGAGAGATGTTCAAGTGATACCACATTTAGGGCAAGATAGTGATGTGTTAGACATAGATCTATAAAGGCTTTAGAAACACATGAAAATAACTGTATCTCAGATTTCTACAGAGTTCTATAGGTGTGGTAGGAACTGGTTATTGGCTTTATCACCTGTCTTAGAAAACGCTTAGCTCACCATGAGAAGTTTTTTACTGAATGATCTTAAAGGCCTCTCTGTGCTATAATTAATTAGGAGACAGGAAAGTGGCATTAATTTGCAATTGTGAAGGATCTTGTGTTAGAAGGATTAGCTTCAGTGTATGAGTGAAGGGCATCAGTCCAAGTTGAATGAGCATATCATATATATATATACTGATGGCATAATCAACTGTTCTGCAAACTTTTTGTATTTTGTAATAAGGTGTCTGTAGCTCATGCTGTACGGTTTTGTTAAGGATGCAAGAGGCTGCTGTTCCATAGAATAATCTGGGTAAGAGTAGTGAGTTAGCAAGAAATTACTTTGGTAGAAGGAATCAAGATAATGTTTTATTTAGTATAGAGCCATAAGCGTCTTGTGAATGTCATAGATGGTGTAATTTTCATGCTCCGAAAAAGATAATTTGTTGTCTATGATGACGCCCAGATATTTGCACTGGTCTTCTATCTCAGTCATGGTATTATTTACTTGGATGGGAGTGCAGAGAGCTGATTTTGCTTTATGAGCAAAGATTATGCTTTTTGTTTAGTTTACACTGATTGTTATGTTGAAACCATATCCAGACTGACAGAGTAGTCACACAGTTCTGCAACTTAGTGGTCAGTATGTTTAGGATGGGGAGGGGGCAATGATAATCGAATCATCGGGATACTGAAACACTCATAGGCCACCTGAACAGAGTTAAGGTACAATAAACAGAAATGGGATGAAAATGCTACACTGAGGCACTCCAACGTTATTACAGTTTCACTTTTAACAGTTAGAAAGATTGTTTTGAAGTTGCTATGCAATATACTTTTGAGCTTTTTAATGTGAAAAATATAAAAGATTAAAAAAAATGTTTTTCATTGAGTCGCTCTAAAAAGTAAAAAAATAAGGAAGAAGAGTGAAAAATTTGCAAAAGAAACACAGACAAGCTGATTTCAGAAAAGCATTCAAGACTGGGTTTTGCTGATTCCTGCTACTTCTGGTACCTCATTATCACAATCAGTAAAACCAACCTCGAATGCTTTTCTGAAATCAGCTTGTCTGTGTTTCTTTTGCAAAGTTTTCACTCTTCTTCCTTATTTTTTACTTTTAGAGTGACTCAGTAAAAGCATTCTTTTTTTAAAAAGATGTTTTTATGTTTTGCTTTTTAGTGTTTAAGTAAAATATTAATGTTATTAATATTAATTATTAAATATAAATAAAAATGAATTGTGTCACTAATGACAGAGACAAATACACACTCTCTCCTTTTCATTTACCATCATCTTCTTTCAGTTGTACCCGTTAGGGGTCACCACAGCGGATCATCTCTTTCCATTTCTTCCTGTCCTCTGCATCTTGATCTGTCACACCAACCACCTGCATGTCCTCTCTCACCACATCCATAAACCTTATCTTAGGCCTTGTTCTTTCCCTGTTACCTTGTAGCTTCATCCTTAGCATCTTTTTCCCAATATGCACAGCATCCCTCCTCAGCACATGTCCAAACCAACGTAATCTTGCCTCTCTGGCTTTGTCTCCAAACCTTCCAACCTGAGCTGACCCTCTAATATACTTATTCCTAATCCTGTTCACCCTCGTCATACCCAGTGCAAATCTTAACATCTTTATCTCTGCCACATCCAGCTCTAACTCCTGCCTTTTTGTCAATGCCACTGTCTCCAACCCATATAACATAGCTGGTCTCACTACCCTCTTGTAGATCTTCCCTTTCACTCTTACTGGTACTCATCTGTCACACAATCACTCCTGACACTCTTCTCCACCCATTCCATCCTGCCTGTACTCTCTTCTTCACCTCTCTTCCACACTCACCATTATTCTGAACTACTGATCCCAAGTATTTAACTCATCCACCTTCACCATCTCTACTCCTTGCATCCTCACCATTCCTCTATCCTCCCTCTCATTCACACACATATATTCTGTCTTAGTCCTGCTGACCTTCATTCCTCTTCTCTCTAGAGTATATCTCCATCTATCCAGGGTCTCCTCCACCTGTTCTCTACTCTCACTACAGATCACAATGTCATCTGCAAACATCATAGTCCATGGAGACTCTTGTCTGATCTCGTCTGTCAACCTGCCCATCACCATTGCAAATAAGAAAGGGCTCAGAGCTGATCCTTGATGTAATCCCACCTCCATCTTAAACGCATTCATCACTCCCACCGCAGACCTCACCGCTGTCACACTACCCTCGTACATATCCTGTACCACTCTTACATACTTCTCTGACACCCCCGACTTCCTCATACAATACCACAACTCCTCTCTAGGCACCCTGTCATATGCTTTCACTAATTCTACAAAAACACAATGCAACTCCTTCTGACCTTCTCTGTACTTCTCCATCAACACTCTCAGAGCAAACATCGCATCTGTAGTGCTCTTTCCTGGCATGAAACCATACTGCTGATCACTAATCATCACATCCCTTCTTAACCTAGCTTCCACTACTCTTTCCCATAACTTCATGCTGTGACTGATCAATTTAATTTAATCCCTTTGTAGTTACTACAGTACTGCACATCACCCTTATTCTTAATAATTGGCACCAAAACACTTTTTCGCCATTCCTCAGGCATCCTCTCACTTTCCAAAATTTCATTAAACAATCTGGTTAAAAACTTCACTGCCATTTCACCTAAACACCTCCATGCTTCCACAGGTATGTCATCTGGACCAACAGCCTTTCCATTCTTCATCCTCTTCATAGTTATCCTTACTTCCTCCTTGCTAATCCACTGCACTTCATGATTCACTATCTGCACATCATCCAACCTTCTCTCCCTCTCATTCTCTTCATTCATCAGCCCCTCAAAGCACTCTTTCCATCTCCTCAACACACTCTCCTCGCTTGTGAGTATGTTTCCCTCATTATCCTTTATCACCCTTACCTGCTGCACATCTTTAATAGCTTGGTCCCTCTGTCTAGTCAATCGGTACAGGTCCTTTTCTCCCTCCTTAGTGTCCAACCTTTCATACAACTCTTCATACTGTAAGATTATGCTCAACAGGGTTTTAAGGTTGAAAGTAATTTTGTTACAAATAGGTAACATAAATAAGGTATAAAATAAAGCTTGCTTAAATGCTGAAACAGAGTTTAGTAATATGTGATCAGCATCCATGGCTTGGAAAATAAGGAATATGCTGAATGGACATTTTTCCTTACAGACTTAAAAACAGAAAGTATGCAAGAGCAAAAATGCAAAATCTGCTTTTAAAGAACACTGACATGTTTTTCTGCATATAAAAAGAATGGACACAATATGTTTCCTTAAACAACAGGACACATTTATGACACTGTTACAATCTGTTTCCTTACAAACAGAATACTAAAGACAAAAAACAGGATGTTCACACTGTCAGAAAAGCTGAAAAATAATATCATTAAGTCAGCAGTTTGCGTCAGCATCTGCAACAATTAGTATTGTTTCTACAGGATGAGCAATTCTCCAAAATAAAATACCAAGAGGAAATGTATATGTATGTGTATGACTAAAATTGTATATAAAGATCTGTATGAATCCAGTTATGTTAGGGGTACTGGTAGAGACACATTTGTCTCGAGGTAAATGTTATATCTCTCACATCATCTGTACTATATGAGAAGTAAAGTGGAACAGTACTTTAAGCTGCAACATTAGTCCGTTTGGTTTATTTTAAAAAGTTATTTGTTACTGCTCTAAAGTTGATGCTGCAAAGTATATTCTCTCATAAGTGTACATTCTGCAAGTTTCTGTATGCAACAGACTGTGAATGCAAATATAACCAGACTTTGATTTCAGCAGAATCCAGACAGCAAGACTGAGTGTCTTAAGAAGACTTCAAATCCATCACAGTAAACAGCTCCATATAATTTTTCACACACACCTTATCCTTAGCCTTCGCCACTTCTCTGTTTGCCATGCACCTCATCTCCTTATACTCCTGTCTACTTTCTTCATCTCTATGACAATCCCACTTCTTCTTTGCTAGCCTCTTTCTCTGTATACTCTTGTGTACTTCCTCATTCCACCACAATGTCTCCTTGTCATCCTTCCTCTGTCCATGTCATACCAAGCACCTTTCTAGCCATCTCCCTTACTAGCTCTGCTGTAGTTACCCAGCTATTTGGTAACTCTTCACTGCCACCCAGTGCCTGTCTTAACTCTTCCCTGAACTCCACCTCACAATTACCCTTTTTCAATTTCCACCATTTGATCCTTGGTGCTGCCCTCACACTCCTCCTCTTCTTGATCACCAACGTCATCTTACAAACCACCAGCCTATGCTGCCTAACTACAATTATCATTTGAGTTATTTGAGTTTATGTTACATTATTAAGCAGCGCAGAAGTTGTCCAAGACCTAAGAACTAATCTAAGGGGGTGGCGAAAGCCAACACATTCTGGCTAGGCTTATAAATGCCCATGGGCAGATCTAGCCTAGTACTTACCTATGAATCTATGAAGCTATGAAGAAGTGTATGTTATAGATGCTGTAAATCACCTGTGTTGGTACTGTTAACCAGTGGCCCAGCCCCAAACAGCTTAGAAAAGCATCAGGAGGTATTGTCATAAATTGTAACCCAGTCAACTACAGTTATAGCAGCAACAAAACTAAACCCAACCACAGAGGCAAACTTGATGCTTCATAAGAACTGTCAAAATACGAAACCCATCAACAAAAAACACAGATCCCAGAAAAACACAGCACCTAGTTTTCCTTGCAGCAACTATAAAGTAGGACCCACCACTGTTCCTCGCAGCACCTACAAATCAGCATCTACCTCACCCGAGCGAAAGATATGAATGGAACAGAGTGCTTTCCATACAAGTCACAACTCAAATCCACTCCCCAGAACAATAATACACACAATTCCACAGGAGAATGCATAACCAACTGATCTGTTTAAGTCTCGGTGCTCCAAAAAATCCCACCAAAACAGCTATTCAGCCATTATTACACACAGATAGTTAGGACAATACACTCAGTTCCAATTATAATGCTAATAAAAGTGGGTTTCACAATCCCTAGCCCACTATTATTACTTTTTTTACAATTCTGATGGTGAAGGTGGAAAACACCAACCTGCTGACATTATCAGAATTTCTCACAGTAATTGCGCTTAAACAGCAAACCGCTTAAATTACAGTTAAACCATCCATTCAACATTAACTGCTGCAATTTCTTCCAAATCCTGTAACTTAGGCTTAGCTACACACAAAAGATCCAGGAAAAAATAGCTGTGGCCCATGTGCCTGGAAAACTGTCACTTTCGCCACTCTTGTCAAGAAATGCACAGCAGGACAACCATACCTCTCAACTGTACAGATTTTCGCAGAATGTTCAGATTTTTGCCTCATATTTTTGAACTGTTTTTCATAAAATTGTAACACCAACAAATCCGTTTGATAAGGCACCTAAAAAAGACTAATAAAACTTCAAAGGTGCCAATACAAGCAAGTAGTTGCACAATAAGCCCAACACATGAAACAAAATGCTCACAAAGAGTATGTTACTCCAGTCTCTTTATTGTTAAGCGCTTTCTTCCACAGTATACACCTCGGGGACTTCCTCAGAACACGAAACAGAAGAAATGACATTGCTCCAAGTCAACACCCTTTGTATGCAATGAAACAATCAATTAATCAATTATTCTTCCACAATTTTAAAGACCTAGACACTAAAACACTAAAAACCTTTGTACTTCAAATATACACACAAAAAACTTTAGAAAATGTTATTTTTTTTAAAAATAATATTTTATACACTAAAAGATTCAGATGTTTAAAGCTCTTTTTCTTAGAACGGGAACCAGGGAAATATGGTCATTTAAACCTGGTTCAACAGTGGCATTTAATCTAAT
>NC_056741.1:22740222-22787722 GCF_019279795.1 Protopterus annectens
GCTGTGGGCCATGTTTGTGTGTGCCGATATCCTCTACATTTTGAAGAGACCCTCACCCAAGAAAGTTTCTCTTTCATGGTATATTCTGAACCAAGTTAGGTACTGCTGTAGATATTTTAGCTCTGTGAGCTGTTCTTGGTATTGTAACACAACACTTCTATTTAAAAAATCCGATGAAGTGTAATGTTGGTGTAGGTCTGAAACTGTTCTAACTGAAACCTCCGAGGTCCGGAAGGGGATGTTCATTGTGTTTCACTGTTGCAGTCATTACTCTTGGCTTATCCTGCTGGCAGGCTACCCGCAGTCGGCCTGAATTCCAAAGTCTTGGTCCGGCGTTGGTTGCTGTCGCCTCTTCCCTGACGTCAGTGCGCCAGGGGTATAAAAGATGCGGCTGACGCCATTTTCTCCAGTATTCCTTGCCGCGCAGTGCCCGAAGCAGAAGCAGTTTGCAAGTGCCAGTCGGCCGACTCCTGAGATTTTCATGTTCGAATTTCAAATCCGAAGTCTTCATTTAAAGCTAAGTACCCCATTGGGGAAACTTTTTTCTTGCTCCAGACCGATGTCAGAAAAAGTTAATAATTGTATTTCTTGTGGGAAGCAAATACCTCATAAGGACTTTCATTCTTATTGTATTCCTTGCCTAGGCCCTGATCACGAAGTTGCTAATTGCAGGTTTTGTGCTAGATTTAATCAACGCACTATTAAGCGTCGGTACGATTTTGCATTTCATTACTTTGGCTGAAGATTTAATTACACAATGTCGTCGGATAGCCATCAGACTACCACAATTCACAAGAAAAGCAAGGAAAAGGACAGGCATCTGAGGTCCAAAACTGACGGCAAGGCTTCTTCTAAGCCAGTCGCCGGTTCTCAGTGAGGCGCTTTCGCAGCCCCTGACACACGCTACCTCAGAGCCGCAGGCCGCTTCCGACCCCCACATGGAGCAGACTAGGCCGCTGGAAACTCAAAGTATTGGATACTTGGAAAATATTCCCTCAGATGGGTCCGGAGCCACTGAGCAAGCATCGGCTTCTGAGGGTGTTTTCAGGCCTACACAGTTATATGTAAAACCGACTACAGCTTCAAAGGCAAAGACTAAAGCACCACTAAAGACAAAGAAACAAGTGCAGCAAGCCCATGGACAGGCCTCCATGCCTAAAAAATAGATGCTCAAAATGGCCGAAGACCTAATTACTTTGATCAGGGGTTCCCATCCCCCTCCTGATAAGAAGCCTAGGCAAGAGACAGAATATGAATCTTCAGATCAGGTTTCCATTTCCTCTTACCCCTCTTCTGAACAGGAATACTCTCTCCCTCCCTATGAGGACTCTGCTGCTGAAGAATCTATCCCTTCAGCCTCTCCTCCTGAGGATTATTCTTTTGGGGAAACCCTGCATACCATGAGGGAGCACTTCCACTGGGAGAGCCAAGACTACTCAGAATCTAAGAAAAGGCTCAGAGACTTTCTTTTACTACCTCAGCACAGGCCTCTTGCTATCCCCCCTGTTTTAGACATTGTAGATGATGTATTTTCAGAGTCCAGCCTGTCTCCTGACTCTTTACCCCTCCTGACTCTTTACCCCCTGCACCTGTTAAGCCAGATAGATACTACAGGGTTCAAGATTCACATAAATAAACCCTGCTGCTGACCCAGAAACTATTTCTCAGGGTCCCAAAGGGGTCAAGGCTTCCACTGCAAAAAACCCTATCCCCTCTGATAGGGATTCAAGGGCACTGGACAGATGGGGAAAAAGGTTTACACTTCTGCTACCTTGGCTGTGAGGGCTTTAAATTGTCAATTTCATATGCTTAAATATCAGCAATACTTAATGTCACTGCTTAAACAGAAAATATTAACAAATTCTGAATGTGCAGAAAACAAGGAAATGCAGGATTGATTGCATGCTACTGAACAAGTGGGAAGGCATACTTTGCAATGTGGTTTTGATTCTCTGGAGGCCTCTTGCAGGGCTGCTGTTACGGGTTCTGTCATTAGGAGGCATGCTTGGTTAAAGGAACAGAATCTGCCTGATCATGTTAAAGCAAAATTATTAGATGCTCCATTACAGCATGATACTTTGTTTGGTGTTAAAGCAGAAGAGGTGTTGAAGAAAATGGAGGACAAAGCAAAATCTATGCAGACAGTTAAGGATTTCTTACAGGTGCAGCCACCTAGATTTAGCAGGAACTGGCCCACAAATAACTGGTCCTTTCCAATGTCAGACAGGCCACAAAGAGGCAGATACAGATGCCCCAGAGGCAGACCCCAGCCTCAAGGTTCATACAGGCCTAAACAATGGGGTGCTTCTACCTCCAAAAGCGGAGAAGACAAATCACAGCCATACAGGAAACAGTCCTAATGACTTTCCTCTGCCAGCACCAAGCACTTATCTTTTGGCAGCCCCCTTAGGGGGGAAAACTAGCACTTTTTTCACAAAATTGGCACATAATCACCCAGGACAAATGGGTCTTGAATATAGTGTCTCAGGGCTACAGGTTCCACTTTCACACCCTGCCAAGGGCAAAAGGTATGCAAAACCTGCAACACAATCAATGGGCAGAGGCACAAAAGCAAGTTTCATCCCTCATGGACATGAGGGCCATTCAGCGAGTACCACAGCAAGAGCAGGGACAAGGATTTTATTCGAGACTTCTCTTGGTACCCAGAAAGGACAAAGCCTGGAGACCAATACTGGACCTGTCTATTCTAAACACATTTCTGGACATTCCAAAATTCAAAATGTTGACTCTGCAGCAGCTTCTGCCCATGCTGAGCAAGAAGGCTTGGCTTGTAACTTTGGACCTAAGAGAGGCATACCTGCATGTCCCAATCAGACAATCTTGCAGAAGATACCTCAGATTCATAGCTGGCTCAGTGCACTACCAATTCTCTGCACTGCCCTTTGGCTTATCTACTGTGCCCAGGGTCTTCACAAAATGCCTGGCACCAGTAATTGCATTTTGCAGACAAAGAGGAATTCAAATATGTCCTTACTTGGATGACTGCCTTATTCAAGCAGAGAACAAGGACATTCTACTAAAGCATCTGGCATTTGTAAAAAGATTACTAATTTGCCTAGGGTACACAGTAAACGAAAAGAAATCAAAACTAGTACACTCTCAAGAGATAATATTCCTGGGTGCAAGCTTAAATACAACTGCCCAGATGGCTTATCTCACGCCAGACAAACAAAGGCAACTGACATCTTCAAAATGTTGGCAACAAAGACCCAGTTATCTGCAAGAAAAATTCTGCAGCCTTTGGGCTTCATGGCATCCTGCATTCTGCTAATTCCATATGCCAGACTGCATATGAGGAAACTACAATGGTATCTAAAAAGTGTTTGGACTCAACATTGCCACAGCCTGGAAACATTAATTACCCTCATTCCCTGCCTACAACAGGAGTTTTGATGGTGGGCACAGGCCTGTCACCACAACAAGGGACAGCCATTCACTTTACCCACAGCCAGGCAGACACTAACAATGGATGCATCAAATTATGCCTGGGGGCCCCACATGGCAGAAAAATGTATTCAGGGCACATGGCCCGCAAGCCAGATGCATCTTCATATCAATCAAAAACAGATGCTAGCTGTTCAAAATGCCCCGACAGCTTTCAAGGATCTACTTCATCCAGGACAACTACTGATAAAGATGGACAATACTACAGTCATGAGGTACATAAAAGCAGGGAGGCACACATTCCTACCCCCTCTGCAGACAAGCCATGACTTTGTGGGACACAGCATTGACTTATCAAGTTCACCTGCAAGCACAATTCCTGCCAGGAAAGATAAATACTCTGGCAGACGAACTAAGCAGAAACCTCATGGATCCCCACGAGTGGAAACTGGATCCACAAGTCTTCAGCATGATAACAAGGAAATGGGGATGCCCAGACATAGAACTATTTGCCTCCCCTCACAACTGCCAACTACAGAGATTCTGCACAAGGACTTATCACAAGCAAACATGGAACGTGGATGCCTTACCCTTCAGCTGGAAAAACCTAACCGTATATGCCTTTCCTCCACTGCCTCTCCTCCCCAAGGTACTCCTAGAGGTCAGACAAGAGAAGCCAAAAATTATACTGATTGCCCCAGACTGGCCACGCCAGCACTGGTACCCAATCCTAAAGAACTTGTCTCAAGGTCCAGCCTGGACATTGCCTCAGATTTCTCACTTACTGACCCAACAAAACAATCAGATCCTGCACAGCCAACTCAGGACCTTAAATCTGGCCTCATGGAGGATAATGTAGCCATTCAGAACACTCCTCTCTCCAAAGCTGTGATGGATGTTATTTTGGAGGCCAGGAGGCCCAGTACCAGAAAATCTTATGCAGAAAAATGGAAGAGATTCTGTGCTTGGAACCAGGCACAAGGAATTGACACGTTTGTTCCAAACATTCCTCAGATTTTACAATACTTAACTGAGATGCTGGACAGAGGCCTATCTTTTCATCAATTAAGATCCATGCCTCTGCCATTTCAGCCCATTACAATATATAACCACCTATCTTTTCTCATTCTTTAATAAGGCAGTACCTCAGAAGGGCCAAAAACATAAGACCTCCAAGGAGAGCACCGATACCTGCATGGGACCTCAATTATGTCTTGGAAAAACTCACACTGCCTCCTTTTGAGCCAGCCTCAACAGCTGATATAAAATTCTTATCCTGGAAAACAGCTCTGCTCCTAGCAATAACCTCTGCATGATGAGTCTTGGAGTTACAGGCACTTATGGCTGTGGAACCTTTTATCATTTTCCATCCAGACAGGGTTTCTCTGAGGACAAACCCGAGATTTATACCCAAGGTGGTGTCCAGTGTGGCCCTTAACCAAACCATTCACTTGCCTACCTTTTATCCAAACCCACAGAACAAGGGGGAGAGACTTCTGCATTCTTTGGACATACACAGACAGCTACGCTTCTACTTGGACAGAGCTAAAGCTTTCAGGAAGACTGAGCAACTTTTAGTGGCATATGCTGCAGGATTACAAGGAAAGGCTCTCTCAAAATAGACCATTTCAAAATGGATAGGCCATTGCATTCATTTCTGCTATTCACAACATGGCAAATCAGTGCCTAAGGACATTAGGCCACATTCAACCAGAGCAGCAGCCTTCCTCAGAGGAGTACCAACCAAAGACATCTTAGAGGCTGCAACTTGGAGTTCGGTGCACACCTTTACAAAGCACTACCACTTACCTCTCTACTCTAAATCCAGAGCAGGCTTTGCCACTGCAGTTCTGCAGGGCCTCATAGCCTCTTCTAATCCTATTTAGCCCCAGCCACCCATCCTCAGCTTTGGGATTCAACCCAAGAGTAATGACTGCAACAGTGAAACATGATGAACATCGTACAGTTGTGTACCTCCCATAAATGTAGATGTTCGAGTGTATTCACTGTTGCAGTCCAGGTTACCCTCCCACCATCCCCCTTTGTTTTGCTGGGTCTTATCTGTACTTCTCTATTCTATACAACCTATGCAGTGTATTTGCTTGTAGATGAAGGAAATGATTACCTTAGTGCATGCATGTTTATTGGCATAATTTTTAGCCTACCCTTTTGGGGGCACCTGACATCTGGGGCAAGAAAGGCTGAAGAAAGTGGCGTTGGCTGCATCTTTTATACCCTGGCGCACTGGCGCCAGGGAAGAGGTGACAGCAACTGACGCTGGACCAAGACTTTGCAATTCAGGACGACTGCGGGTAGCCTGCCAGCAGGATAACCCAAGAGTAATGACTGCAGCAGTGAATACACTCTAACATCTACATTTATGGTAGGTACACAACTGTACTTTCTGCTGAGTTAGCGTAGCAGGAGCATTCTTTATGAATGGAGAATACTATATAATTTCATCAGCGCATTTGTTTCCACTTATATGTATTATTAGCATTGATATTTTGCAATAACACTGGTCTTGTACAAACTGACCGTTCGCTCAGGTCTGCTAGATTGTCTTACTGTAACACATCAGTAGCTTTAGTGGTGTTAATTGTACCGTGCCAGATTTTTCAGTTATGGACATTGAAATTGATTTATCAGCATAGGCAGTATGATTAGATACTAACTTGATTTCAGGGCTGTATGGTTTAATCTTGCTCCTTGTTTAGCTTTATAACGTGTTTAATGCATCTCCTCTAAACATTCCTGTGTCTATTTTTAGTACCACTGCTATGCAAGGATATGATGGGGGTTAGTTGGGCAAGCAGCAGCTCAATTCAGTCATGTTTTTGGACCAGTATAGCATTGTATTAGTGCTTTAAAAACATTGAAACACCTCCTCCATATGTTTTATTCAGAGCTGAGGGGGATCAAAATGTATGAAAGACACTGTAGACTTTAATAGCCAGAGTGATTACTATGGTTTTGAACTATGTTTCTGTGACTGCATATATGTGTGTGAATTTTCTAGGGTAAGGAGTGCTTCCAGGTAATATTTTTTTTATATTTAAACTACTAGCATTGAGAAGCAGCACCTTTAGGTATTTCTGACTGATTTTTATTATGTTGGCGGGCTTAACTTGGCATATCCTAAAAAAGGCACTATGTTGACAAAGTTTTTGTCAATAGTCAGAAGCCAAGTGGTGATAAGTGCAAACCATCTCTTGAAAAGCATAGTGGCTTGTCGGTTATGTCTACCCAAGCTGTCAGAGATTGAATCCCCTTGTTGTGACACCAGAAACTAAGCCATTTGTTGAAGTACGTAATTTTTGCTGGTCCTGTCGTATAATCATTGCTGAAGGCAGGATGCGACTCAAGGCTAGATTCATACCCACCTGGGACACGTATTCAGAGAGCTTTATGTCCCTCTTTATATAGTCCAGTGAGGTATCATGGACTATGAATCTTTTTTAAAGTTTTTTGTCTATCCTTCTAGCATGTCGAGGGATCAGTTGCTAGTGTCCTCTCCTGCTCAGCTGGTGAACCTGGGAATACTGAGGCAATGTTACAATTGCCTCATGTACACAGACAACCCTCTCCTCCTCCCACAAAACACAAATACATGCGAGAGATGCAACTATACGGCCAAACTGGAGGCTGAGCTCTCTCAACACAGGACTGGCAAGACCAGTCAGGAGGAGAAGGTTACCACACACACTATAGACCCAGTCTCACATAGCACCATTACAACCTCAAATCATACACATAAACACACAAAGACATACTCGGAGGCTCTGATCAAAAATCTACCAAAACAGCAGAGGCCACCAAAGCAGACACCCAAACAACCACCACCTCAGAACACAACACCTGCAACACATAGACCTCACAGTCAGAGTGTCAAACAGTCACAGCCCTTAAGGCCAAACACAATGCCAGACACACTAGTCATTGGTGACTCCATAGTCAGACACACTGATGTCCCGCTCACCAGACTGAGTAAGGAGAAGGTCACAGTAAGCTGCCTGTCGGGCGCTAGAATCCGCCACATAACGCAAGCACTCAGGTCTCTCAACAGCAAGTACAAATATGACTCAGTCATTGTCCACGCTGGTGTAAACGACCTGAGACACCTCCTTGGACTACATGAAAAGAGACATTGAGGAGCTCTCTGACTATGTAGCCCAGGCAGGTATGACCCTGACCTTGAGCAGTATCCTACCTTCACCAAGAGTGATGCCACAATACAGAGATAAGATGATCAGCTTTAACAATTGGCTTAAACACTGGTGTCATTCAAAGGGGATCCAGTATCTGTCTGCCTGGGATGACATGCTGGACAAGCCACGCTGCTTCGCAAGGGACGGCTTGCACCTGTCACCCTGGGATTCGGATATTGGCAAAGGCTCTTGCCACCCCCATAGTGCCCTTTTTAGGCAAGGCTCAAATTCTAAACCTACCACCCTAGAACACAAAAAAGGAAAAAAACTAAGGGTAATGCTGCTCAATGCCAGAAGTCTCAATCTCAAAATGCACGCACTCGAGGCCCTTCTCAGTATGGAGAACATCGATGTCTGTGCTGTGACAGAAACCTGGTTCAAGGCTCCTGAGAGCACCCCAGCGCTATCAGGTTTTACCTCATATCATGCGTTCCCGCCCCAAAATCCGGACAATACCAAGAAAGGAGGGGGGGTATCCATATTCATTAAGGACACCCACACCTCAAGACTGGTGGCAACGCACGATGCATCGGAGACCATCCAGGTGCAATTAACCATAGGCAAGACTGCTCTGCAAATTGTAGCATGTTACAGGCCACCCTCACAAACTCAGGAACCTCACATGGCCTTCCTGAAAACACTAGAGGATAAATGTATCACCAAACACCATCATACTAGGTGACTTCAATTACCCTAATATAGACTGGGAACACTACTCAAGCCCAAACACCCTAGCCCAAAAGTTCCTGGAATTCATAAACTCAAATGCCATGGAACAACTAGTCACCATCCCCACAAGAGGAGATAACATACTTGATCTCATCATCACGAACATGGGAGCACAATGTTCAACACCGAAGTATACCCCTCACTGGTGAGATCAGATCACAAACTAATCTCGCTGGAGGTCCTCATCCCACCCCCACCCGAAATAAAAAGACCACAGTAAAGAACTTCTCAAAAGCCGACTTCACACTTCTAAAGACTAGTGTGGTCTCCTTTAAGGCCCCCGAGCTGGTGGAAAACAGTACTCAAGCCGCTGAATCACTTACAGACGCCTTCTACCAGCACCTGCAGGACTGCATGGATAAGGCAATCCCAAACAAAACAAAGACTCTTAGTACCAAAGGCAAGCGTCCAGTCTGGTGGACCCCAGCCATAAACAAACTCTACAATAAAAGGAGGAAGCTACTACAAGATACAGCAAAATCCTTAAAAGGTAAGACACCCTTGATCACTATAAGTAAAAAACTAAGAGCTCTCATAAAATCATCCAAAGCAAATTTCGAGAGAAAAATAGCTAAAGACTCAAAAGACAATCATAAGGCCTTCTTTAGCTATGTTAGACACCTAGGAGGAAACTCCCAGATATGCTCAGAACTAGTTCAAAATGATGTGAAGATTACTGATCCTACAGACATTGCCAACATACTGGCTGACAGGTTCAGTGCAAACTTCTCCCCCCCCAAAAGGAGAGATATCTATACCAAACGATTGCAGCCCCCCAAACATCCCCAGCGCCCAAGTGAGAACTGCTCTCTCCAAAGCAAAAAACACAGCATCCGTGGGACCTGATGGTGTCCCCGGCTGTGTGCTCCACGAACTCAATGAGGAATTAAACCCACAGCTAGGACAGCTGTTTAATCAAAGTCTTACCTCTGGATACGTACCCAGGCAGTGGCGCACTGCAACTGTGGTCCCACTTCACAAAGGCGGTGCCTCCACCGACCCTGGAAATTACCGCCCATTAGCCTGACAAGCCTTATCTGCAAAGCCATGGAGAGGATCATAATGGACCTCATAAATAAAGACATAGGAATTTGCAGACTTTGGATCCAACCCAGTTTGGCTTTGTCAAAGGCAGATCATGCCTTTTAAACTTGGTTGACTTCTTGAAACAGTCACCAAAGCCATTGGCGAGGAAAGGCAGTCCATACAGCCTACCTCGATCTGGCTAAGGCCTTTGATACAATACCCCACTCGGGTATCATTGAAAAACTCATCAGCTTAAATGTTAACCCATACATCACAAGATGGGTTGCAAACTGGCTGAGTGACAGAACCCACAGGGTCAGAGTTGCTGGCGCCATGTCAGACTCAAAACCTGTCACAAGTGGTGTCCCACAGGGCTCAGTCCTGGGCCCACTCTTGTTTGGCATCTACTTTTCCAGTACAAGCAAACACAGGAGGGTTATGGCTGACAAAGTTTGCAGATGACTGCAAACTGGGCCATAGTAGAAAACACATCTGACACAGATATCCTTCAGAAGGGTCTCACAGAAACGGATAACTGGTGCCAGAGCCACGGCCTGAAGTTAAATGCCAAAAATGCATAGTCATACCCTTTGGGAAAAACAAGGTTACCCCTAGCTACCAAATAGGTGGCAATCCACTGAGCACAGAAGAAGTTATCAGGGACCTGGGGACCCAGGTTGATAGTAGTCTGTCATTCGACACCCATGTAGCTAAAGTAGTTAGGAAGACTTTCTACATTGCCCACCTTATCATGAAGGGATTCTCATCTAGATCAAGGAGGTCATAGTCTCCCTTTACTCATCACTCATCAGACCAATGATTGAGTACAATGCCCCATTTGGGATGTATCTGACCCGACACCTGCAGCAGCTGGAGAGGCCACAAAAGTTCCTCACCAAAAGGATAAAGGGTCTCAAAATCTGTCCTATGCTGCCCGACTGAAAGAACTCCAGCTCTATTCAGTCGCACCGCTTGCTCAGAGGTGACCTTTGCCTAACATACAAGGCCATGTCAAACCCAGATTTGATGAATATGCTTCACCTCAAAAATCTAGATCCATCAGAGCCACAAGGGCGGAGACTTAAACCTCGACACGGCTATTAATAGGACGTGCTGGAGGGATAGATTCATTACCCAAAGACTCCCTATGCTGTGGAACAAAATCCCGGTACATGTGAGGCAGAGCACCTCGCTGGCCTTGTTCAAGAGAAATCTTGACCAATGGATGGGAGATCGCAGATATACCCCAGGGATTACCTCAGTGTCACTGCTCGACAGAGGCACAGCAAAATAATGGGTATAGTTCCCCATACTAAAGGGGTGGCGTAAGCCACAAAACGATGGGCTAGGCTTGTAAATGCCCTCGGGCAGATAGCCTAGTATAAACCTATGAACCTATGAACCTATGAACCTATGACCGTCATACTTGTTCTTGTGTTTTAAAGCCACAAGTGCATGTGTGTGTGTATGTGAATGCAAGCAAGGGACAAGTGTGTGTGTGTGTGTGTGTGTGTGTGTGTGTGTGTGTGTGTGAGAATGCAAGCAAGGGGCAAGTGTGTGTGTGTGTGTGTGTGTGTGTGTGTGTGTGTGTGTGAGTGTGTGTATTTCAGAATGCAAGCAAGGGGCAAGTGTGTGTGTGTGTGTGTGTGTGTGTGTGTGTGTGTGTGTGGTGTGTGTCCATGTGTGAATGCAAGCAAGGGGCAAGTGTGTGTGTGTGTGTGAATGCAAGCAAGAGGCAAGTGTCTGTGTTTGTGTGTGTGTGTGTGTGTGTGTGTGTGTGTGTGTGTGTGTGTGTGTGTGTGTGTGTGAATGCAAGCAAGGGGCAGGTGTGTGTGTGTGTGTGTGTGTGTGAATGCAAGCAAGGGGCAAGTGTGTGTGTGTGTGTGTGTGTGTGAATGCAAGGAAGGGGCAAGTGTGTGTGTGTGTGTGAATGCAAGCAAGGGGCAAGTGTGTGTGTGCGTGAATGTAAGCAAGGGGCAAGTGTGTGTGTGTGTGTGAGAATGTAAGCAAGGGGCAAGTGTGTGTGTGTGTGTGTGTGTGTGTGTGTGAGAGTGCAAGCAAGGGGCAAGTGTGTGTGTGTGTGTGTGTGTGTGTGTGTGTGTGTGTGTGTGTGTGTGTGTGTGTGTGTGAATGCAAGCAAGGGCAAGTGTGTGTGTGTGTGTGTGAATGCAAGCAAGGGGCAAGTGTGTGTGTGTATGCAAGCAAGGGGCAAGTGCGTGTGAATGCAAGCAAGGGGCAAGTGTGTGTGTGTGTGAATACAAGCAAGGGGCAAGTGTGTGTGAATACAAGCAAGGGGAAAGTGTGTGTGAATACAAGCAAGGGGAAAGTGTGTGTGTGTGTGTGTGTGTGTGTGTATGAATACAAGCAAGGGGCAAGTGTGTGTGTGTGTGTGTGTGTGTGTGTGTGTGTGTGTGTGTGTGTGAATGCAAGCAAGGGGCAAGTGTGTGTGTTTGTGTGTGTGTGTGTGAATGCAAGCAAGGGGCAAGTGTGTGTGTGGGTGTGTGTGAGAATGCAAGCAAATGGCAAGCGTGCGTCTGTGTGAGTGTATGTGTATGAATGCTTACTAAGCTGGGCATTAATCCCTACGTCACTCGATGGGTTGTCAAATGGCTTACTGACAGAACCCACGCTGTAAAAGTAGCCCACTCCAAATCCAGCTTCTGACAAGTCAGAGTACCTCAGTGGTCAGTCCTGGGACCGCTCTTGTTTGGCATCTACTTCTCTGAAGTACAGGCCAACACTTAGGAATTCTGGCTAACAAAGTTCACAGATGACTGCAAACTGGGAGCCATTATTGAATCCCCAAATGTTGTGGATACTCTAGAAAAGGACCTTACAGAAACAGATGCTTGGTGCCAGAGCCATGGGCTCAAACTCAGTTCCATGAAATGTATAGTTATCCCGTTTGGGGAAAAAACATGTACCCATTCTGGGACATGCTACACTTAAAGAAATCCCAATCCCTCAGAGCTACATGCTCCAGGGATCTAAACCTTGTCATCACAATAAACAAATGCTGGAGGGATAGGTTCCTGACTCAGAGACTGCCCAGACTCTGGAATAGACTGCCCATACATGTCAAGCAGACCGCCTCTTTGGCCCTCTTCAAACGGAACATTGACGATTGGATGGGAGAAAGAAATTAACCCCGGGGATTATGTCACTCACCCTGCTAGACAGGGGTCCAGGGTAGAAAATAGTGTGGAAGTAATAGCCAGGGAATTGTTATGGTTAGGCTTGTATAAGCCCTAGGGCCGATAGCCTAGTACCAACCTATGAACCTATAGTTAACAGACTGCTATCAGAAGGAAGAAGCCCTTGGGTCATTTTAGCTGTTGCCAAACAAACTTTGTGTCTGTGTGATACGCAAGTGTGTGCGCATCTGTGTGATAAGGGGAAAGTGTGTGCACGTTTGTGTGATAAAGGGCACTCTGCCAGTATCTGCTGAATTTTACAAAACCACTTATCTCTAAAGCTGTCCCAGCACAATCTGGTAGTTAGATGTAACTTTAAATACACTATACTGGTATGTTCTTCATATACTGAATTGATGGTCTGTTTTGTGATTTATGATTTAGTGTTGAATTGTCACTTAATTCCATTAGGTACTGGTGTGCCTTTGCTGGGTAATTTTTTACCTGTGGTTGTGGAACTGTGTAGTTATAAAGACAGGAAGAATTTGATTGTTCCCAGGTGGTGTGGGCATGGTTGCTTAACCCTCCCTTCAAAACCGTAACACCTTTAGTTTTGCAGCCATGTTTGGATGGATTTGGATCAGGGGTGATTGCAGTTTACAGGTCTCCTTTTTGCTGGGATTTATGTAAGACCCCTAAAGTGGGAAGGATGAAAGTTTAAAAATAAAACATCCTTCATGAAAGGTCTGAGGTGGAAGATTGTGTATGTGGTTATGCTGATAAGAACTGGAAATTCCTGTGTTAACACTAATGTACAGTAGACAGTTTATTGGACTGTGCTGTAGAAGCTGAATCTGTGGACAGGTTTACTGGGCTGTGTAAAGTAGGGCTCACTAGTGTTGGATTAACGTACTTTAATAATGTTGTAGGTGGAAAACTGTTCAATGGGTGCATTTCATGTACAATTTGAATGGAGCGGCTTGATGTGTAAGATCTGTATAGGCATGTGTTTCTGTTTCTGATGTCTGCACAGCCAAAGAACATAATTACTCGTGCATTCCTCGGACAAAGGCCTGGGGTCATTCTTGGTGTTGCCAAACAAACATGTGGTTATGTGTGTGGGTGGGCGAGTGAGTGTGGTGTGTGGGTGGGTGAGTGAGTGCGGTGTGTGGGTGGGTGAATGTGGGGAGTGAGTGTGGGTGGTGCGTTGATTGTAGGAGGGTGGTGAGTCAGTAAGGGTGGGTGGTGAGTTGAGTGTAGGTGGGTGGTGAGTCAGTAAGGGTGGTGAGTGTGAGTGGGTGTGGGTGAGTGTGGGTGAGGGTGGGTGAGTGGGTGTGGGTGGGTGAGTGGGTGTGGGTGGGTGAGTGGGTGTGGGTGGGTGAGTGGGTGTGGGTGGTGAGGGTGGTGGGTGAGTGTGGTGAGGGTGGTGAGTGAATGTGGGTGAGTGGGTGAGGTTGGGTGAGTGAGCTGAATGTGGGTGGGTGAGTGAGTTGAATGTGGGTGAGTGTGGTGGGTGAGTGAGTTGAATGTGGGTGGGTGTGGTGAGTGAGTGTGGGTGAGTGTGAGAGTGTGGGTGAGTGAGTGTGATTGAGGTGTGGTGTGGTGGATGAGGGTGAGTGTGGGTGAATGAGTGAGTGTGGGTGAGTGTCATTTTTGGATATAATTTCTAAATTTTGTAAACTTTGTTTTTGTATTGTCATATTGCTTTACATTGCCCTACCGGTATGTGACAAAGTACAGGCAGAAGCACAGTAACAGCTGCAAAATCTAAGAGCATAAATTTGCAATAACCATGCGTATACATTAATTGTATGTTTTTACATAAGAAGCAGATGTCTGTCACAATTAATCAACAACACTACATCAGATTACAAGTAGTATGCAATACCGTATTTTTTTAAATTATGCCTTAAAAATACATGTTGGTGCTGTCATGCAAGTCTGTGAAATATTTCATGTTTATAGTGTGTCATTTGTTAGCTATTTAACCAAACAGGAAGGAAAAATAAGTGGGAGTTTGATGCTTTGCAAAACGGTGATTATTCCCAGTGCTATGTAGCTTGGTTCTAAATTTGACAGGAGTAGTGCAACAAAAAAGTGTCCCACTGTAAGGAGGGAAAGGCTGACAACAAAACAGTACATTACTCTGGTCACCTGCTGTGAGCTGTCAATCACATGCAGATAATGGGGAGGGGAGATGCCTTGAAGAACTAGATTTCAGCCTTCACAAAAGAAAGCAAGTTAGCATTTCTAAGAAACAAAAGCAATAAAATGCACTTTTGAGTTCCATTCTGTAGCATTTGCAATGCTTGTTTGAAGTAATCATTGAACAAGGATAACATTTTAACCAAAAGTAGGGGACTTTAAGACAGCAGTGAATGCCTGTTAAGTCAATGAAGTGACAGCAGCTTAAGGGAAAACGTGGCAGATCGGATGCAATTTTTTGGAGACAAACAATGCATTCTGGGACACTTAGAGGCAGAGTAAACAGTCTGAAGTATTTCAAAATGCCAGCCCCCATGTGGTCAGAGTCAGAAATTGCATATAAAAATATCTAAAAAGCTCTAAATAGTCCCAGAGTGCTGTTAAAATGTAGGAAACACCTAACCATGATGAAATAAATATGTTTTTTGAGTCTGAGGGTGCGGTTGTCCTTTAAGACAGAAGTGACGAACTTCATGACACCCATGCAGACGGCCAATACAGTTACGACTGCTGAAATGCACTCTATAAGCACTTACATGAGTGCATGGATCGTGCTATCCCAAACAGAACCAAGAAGCTATCCTCCAAAATAAGGAAGCCAATCTGGTGGTCCCCTGCCATAAACAAACTGTACAACAGAAGGAAGAAACTGTTGCAAAAGAGAGTAAAATCCCATGAGTGGTGGAGCTCCCTGGTCAGCTTCAGTAAGACACTGAGATCCCTTATAAGAGCCTCCAAAGCTAGCTATGAAAGTAAAAATCACCACTGATTCTAAGGACAACCACAAAAGCATTCTATAGCTATGTCAAGAATCTCAATGGCAACACCCAGATCTGCTCTGAGTTGCAGCACAATGGCATGAAAATTACAGAACCAACTGATACTGCCAACATTCTGGCAGATAGGTTCAGTGCTAACTTTACCACCCTCTCGCACCCTAAAGGGCCCATATCTATACAGGAAGAATGCAGAGTCCCTGTAATCACAACTACACAGGTAAAAGCTGCACTCTCTAAAGCCAAAAACACAGCATCCATGGGACTGAACATCCCAGGCTGCATTTTACACGAACTTCAGAACGAACTGGCTCCCCACCTAAGCCCCATGTTCAATCATAGCCTCACATCAGGCTTTGTGCCCACTGAATGGCGCACAGCAACAGTTATCCCACTCCACAAAGAGGAAGCCACCACTGATCCTGGGAACTATTGTCCTATTAGCCTGATGAGTTTGGTCTGCAAGGCCATGGAACGTATCATGGAACTCAAAGACATTGGTAACCTCCAAACTGTGGACCCCACCCAGTTCGGGTTTGTGAAAGGCAGATCATGCATCCTGAACCTAATAGACTTCTCTGAGGCAGTCGATGAGGCTAAGGTGGTTCACACAGCCTATCTTGACCTCGCCAAGGCTTTTTACACCATCCCCCATTCTGGAATTATAGATAAACTCACTAAACTAGGTATAAATCCCTATGTCACAAGATGGGTTGCCAACTGACTCACTGACAGAACCCACACTGTAAAAGTTGCAGACTCCAAATCTGACATCAAACCAGTGACAAGTGGAGTACCACAGGGTTCAGTCCTGGGACCTCTCCTGTTTGGTATCTACTTCTCTGAAGTACAAGCTAACACAGTAGGCCTCTGGCTAATGAAGTTCGCAGATGACTGCAAACTAGGAGCCATAGTTGAGTCCCCAAATGATGTGGACATCCTACAGAAGGGCCTCACTGAGACAGATGCCTGGTGCTAGAGCCATGGCCTCAAGCTCGATGCCAAAAAGTGCAGTGTCATCCCCTTTGGTAAAAACTCTGTACCAGTGAGCTACCACACAGGTGGTAGTCTACTTAACACAGAATGTGTGATGAGACCTTGGGACCCAGGTGGACAGTAGTCTCTCCTTTTATAATCACATCGCTACAGTAGTCAGGAAGTCCTTCTACGTGGCACACATCACAAAAGGGTTCTCATCCAGGAAAAAAAAAGGTCATTGTTCCCCTTTACTTGACACTCATTAGACCCATTATAGAGTACAATGCCCCTTTTGGAAAGTACCTCACAAGACATTTGCATCAGCTGGAAAGGCCGAAGTACCTCACAATGAAAATTACTGGCCTCAAACAGATGCCCTACACTGACCATCTAAAAAAAATTCCAGCTTTACTCCGTAGCATATCGCCTACTCAGAGGTGATTTCTGCCCAACATATAAAGCTATGTCAAACCCAGAGCTGTTGGACATGCTACACCTAAAGAAATCCCAATGCGCATACCAGTCAATGACACACAAGCTGCATACTCAAACTTGGCAGTTTTTTTCAGGTGTTCCATTCTAAGTGAATGGAAGTCTAGTCTAACAACAAATGGTAGGGCTATTTGTTCTCAGTCTGTGCATTATGGGACAGATTTAGCTTTCCAAAGGAATCACGATGTCTGCCCCCATGAGGGCAGAAAAGAGTAAAAACAAAATAAAATTAGGAATGAGTACTTATTTTGCTGCAGGCAGCTTTGGGAGGTGTAGTAAATCATGGCAAGATAAAAAATATGTTTTCTTCATCATTTGTCCGTAGTGGTCCTTTAAGAGCAGAAAGAGGATCAGTCAGTCTGGGGCTGGTTTCTCCCTCTCTCTCAAGATCCCCAATAAGACTCCCCACTGGCACAACTATATGGTTAAGATCTCAGCAGAGTGGTCAAGCCAAAACCTCCAACACCCTTCTCTGTCTAACCAGTGCTTCGTGTCCCTGCCCAAGTAGTTGACACACACACACACAGATTTGATTTATATACAAACACTCCTGGGGAAGACTGGCACAGGTTCACTAGGTATGCCCCCTTCTTCCCAGACTATACAGTAGTACCAGCTGCCACCAACCACTCTTACCCATCAACTAGTATAAGGCCCTTACAAAGGGTGACCAATTCTACTGTGTAATGTTACTATTATCCAAATGGTGTGACCAAAACTTAAGGCTATTTAAGAGTGGCTACAGTGTCACCAAATAGATATGCAAGTACTCTTAAGATCTTAAATATCTCTAAACAAACCAGCCACCATTAAAAGGTTTAAATATATTTAATAATAAATAAAAGCACAAGACAATACTCAATAACTCAACACACTGACAGTTCTGAATCACAGGAAATACTTTAAAACAACACTGCAGGACAGTCTCACAAATACAGAAAACATCTAAACTAATCTTTACTGTATTCCTATCTACATCCAAGAGATACTATGCCCTAAATGACTTGCTTACAGAGCAAGACAAATGCTGGTGTGAGGATGTTTCTAGGTGCAAAGACAAATACAAAATGCACAGCCTTTCTCAGAGAGGGTTCTTAAATAATACACATCACTGCTGGCTTAGCTGGATGACATCACTATTTGATACCTCTGCCTTCAGTTCCCAGGCTAACAGAAATACTCATTCTCTTAGAAGCTTGCCTGGAACTGGAAGCCATAAAACAGTTAAACACTTACCTTTGAAAACTGTAATTATGTCCGTTTCCAGATAATAAAAAGAATTTCTAGCTGCAGACATGGTCTCTGTGTTAACTAACTTTATAGCACAGTCGTAAACAATTTCAACTTATTTTCTCAGAGTTTTGCAAGTTAACTCTCTATGTTCCAACTTCTACCATGAAAACATACATTTGCACAGGCATATAGTGTATACACATTTCTCTTTTCCAGCAGGTTACATTTGTAAGACAAGCAAACAAATTATATTACTATTCCCAAGTGACAGAATTATTTACAAAATTCCAGCTAGCTGGGCTATCAGCCTTCATACTATGCAATCCTTTTTTCTGTGGAGCTTTCCTCCCCAGGCCAGGCCTCCGCTGAAAAAGAGCACTAGCTCAGTCCGACTTTCCCGGCCAACAAATGTCAAATAAATAAATCATAAATCCTTAACTACAGACACTCAATATATAACACTCAGCAATGTTCTGAGTAATGGTACTGCTCACTCTGACCATAAAGATATTGCTTATACTTGCAGAATAACTTATCGCGTATTTCTCACCCGAAATTGGGATTAAGTCCCACAAATTGCAGAGTTCTCCCTCCATTGATTGCTCAATATGTCCTAATTGCACTCAGTAAAGCTAAAAATACCAGCTGTATGGGACCTAGCAATATAGCTCCATTGTTTAACAGCTCCAAAAATACACTCTGAACTCCTAAAACTGCTCAACTTAAAGTACAGAATGCTCTTGTGATATGGAAAATGGCTAATGTGATCCTACATAAACCTAGCCCTCCCTCAGATCCCACAACTACAGACCCATCAACCTAAAAACTTAACTTACACAGCCATAGAACGCATATTTGACCTCATAAGCTCCTAAACAAAGAAAAATCTTACAGCTCTAGATGCGGAACAATATAGTTTCATCAAAGGGAGACTGCATCATCTTAATTCAGCAAACTTCAAGTCACTGAAGCTGTAGGCAGTGGCAGGGCAGTCCATATAGCATACCTGGAACTGATCAATGCCTTTGACACTATTTCCTATGCCAGAATTGTAAATAAGCCTTAAGTCATACAATGGGAAGCAAACTGGTGGACAGAGATCATGTAATGATAGGGTCCACTTCAGAAAGCAGAGAGGTGAGAAGCGACATTTCTCAGGACTCTACAGGTAAGACACTTCGTTTAGGATCTACAAGGACATTGTTCTGTGTAAGTACCCAGACATATAGCTGGCTAAATTTACTGAGGACTGCAATGTGGGTAATGTCATTTGATCAGCATCTGGCATGTTATGATAGCAAGGGCTAAATTATACAGACCAGTGGCGTATTAGAAAGTGGCTTAAATGAAATGAAAAGGGTAGCTCTGTTTCCTTTGGTAAAAGAATCTTGGCAACAGCTTTTAGTACAGACAACACCCCACCCCATAAATATATGGTCCGAGGTATTGGCACCTTCGCAGACAACTGCCTATCCTTTGATCACCATATACTTAACCTATATATATCAAGCTGTATGTTTAATACCTAAGCTTTTACTTTTCTTGGTGGTTTTGCTATGCATCTGCTGTGTTCTGACTGTGTACAATTGAAGATATTGATGTTTCTATGGTTTAACTGACGTCTCCTTTATTGGTTACCCCAAGTCCCATGTCATGGCTGAAGAGAGACCCTGGACCTCTGCACCTACTAAACAGCTAATTAAATTAGGGGCACCTCACCCATGTCAAAAGTTATTCCTCTACACTCTTCCCTGGGCAGATCAATTACAAAATATAACACCCTTTTTAGAATGCAACTATAATCACCACACAGCTGGAAAGACCCCCAGAAGTTCATAACTAAAAAACATCACTACCCTTGGCCATCAAGAAATGCTTTAAGCTCTATCCGCACACTTCTGCGTCTTAGTATCTCTTGTGTATAGTTATGTCTAGCATTCTGGCCGTTAAAAAAAACAAACCCTTCTTGATCTCCTAAACCTCAACAAAAGCTCAAAGACTTGAAACTCCAGCAGCAAATAAATGAGGCTTGCTGGACAGACTTATTACTAAACACATTAGTCAGTGTGACCAAATTACTCAGGACCAGTGTCGATGCAACACCCCAACTCCATGTAAAAATGGGAAAGAGGGTGTTTATTACTACAACTTCCCCAGCTCTGAAATGTTACTCTGTTACAGACAACACCCTTGCTTCTTTAAAGGCAAACCATGATGAATGGATAGGTGGCCATAAAAAAAAAAATTTCAGCCCAGGCCTTGCTTTACTCTCTTGAAGGCAGAACATGCCCTATGAGGGTTGATATTGGCAAGGTGACTGCAGTCAATGGACTGACTCTTCCTTGGAAGTTCTTTGAAAGACCCTATTAACTCATTTGTAGAAGACATCTTTATAATGAAAACATTAAGAGTCCCTACCATTTAGCAGTTCTGTAGAATTGATTAAGTATACATAAAAACACAACAGTATCTGTGCCAGGCCTAATGGACAAACACACTATACTCAATGAAATGTAACCAAGCAACTAGCAGTTTCAAAATAGTGAGCACTGAAGCATACACCATGTCTACTTTACATAGGATTCCTGCATATACAAATGTCACTGCAATATCAGCACTGCCCTTCCTTGAGGAACAGAGAAGTAATGAACAAAGCAACTTCACTATTAAATAATCCCAATTACAAGTGCGTGGTACAGTGCTCCTCCAAGAAAGATCCTAACTAATTTAACAGATTAAGTCTGATGAATTGAACACTTCGGGTCTATATTAGAAGCCCGAAAATCCATTTGAGCGAATCAGAAGAGAGAGACATATTGCGCGAACGTCCAAAACCGCAAAATTCGAAATGTCGATTTGTCGTGGTTGGCCCATCTGCGATAGCTACAGACCTTAGGGTTAGGGTGTGGGTTAAGGTAAGTGCATAGATAGTAATGTATGTAAGGTTTAGTGTAGGGTTAGAAGTAGGGTTTGGTTAGTGTATGTATGTGGTTTATTATGTTTGGGTAGGTAGTAAGTAGAGGGCAGTGGGGTTGGCCGACTGACTATTCGAGATTTTACATTTCATGGTTTAGGTGGTTCAGCGTATTTGCGGTTCGGGCTATATGTGCCGCTGTTGTGGTATTCGCTCAAAAGGGTTTTCGTGTTTTTAATATAGACCCAAACACTTCCTGGTAATTTATCACCTCAGACTCTAGACAGAAACACTGCCTAGGACAGAGAGAACTGAGGAGTCCAGCACTGAGGTGTTGGCAGGCACCCCATTTGCAAGAATCTTCTTTGGGATGCACAAGAAAAGTTTCTTCCATCACCAGTGACATGAAAGCTTGTTGGTACACACTTGTAAAATCAAAATGGGTAGGTGGGGGAATATGAATCTTGATATTTTGTTAGAATCACAGGAAATGAAAGAAAGTCATACAAGACTCTTCTCTGCTAGGACAGGGAGCACATCTACCAGTATTACTCCGCTTGCCATGCTGAAATGAGCAAAACAGGAGGAGGACTAAGTTTTCTTGTAGGGTTAACTGGTCAATGGGTGCCCCATTCAAGGAATAATCTGAGCACGATTCATGAATTCTCAGCTTCAGGAAAAGAAAGGGAGATATAAATCAGGGAAGCCCCCCACACACTCATCACCTGGAATAAGAACAGCTGTTAATGGAAAACACCCCAAACTATTATCCACTCCCAAGCGTGCGTTAGCTCACTGCATAGATTAGAAGATTGTACTACTCTACATGGAATACACATGAAAGCCAGGATGTATGACAACAGGCACACTAATGCCAGGATGTATAAAAGGAAGGGCTTTGGTCTCAGATCTGCCTTACAGCACCTTTAGAGCAAGGAATACTGCCTGTAGCGCTGTCAGGTGTGTGTGAAGCTCTCCTTCTCCCAAGGGCCTTGTTTCCATGAACCATTTAGAAGAGGTGAATTATCCCCATCAATGAAGCATTGTCACAAAGACATCATATACACGGCTGCAGAAAAGGTATGCCCACCCCCAAAGTGATTGGTGGAAACCACCAGTCCAAAGCCAGAGGGGTTTGATACGATCAGCAGAAAATGTGCAGGCAAATTATAACTATGGAAACACTGAAATGTGAACACCAACTACAATATTCCTTAAGCACGTGAATTATAACTAAAAGATTTGGGCTGCAAACAAGCTCATCAAACTTCTAAAAGCATGGCTCAGAGAAGAGCAGTCTAATTTCATGGAGGTTTTTGCAGGGCCTGGACCTATAGCACACTAAAGAAAACTTGTTACAAGGAGCTCCTCTGCAGGAATATCAGAAACCATACATCCAGGTTAAGAAAAAGGTACTGTTCCATAGGTTCATAGTCGTTTACTAGGCTAATAACCATAAGGGCGTTTTTAAGCCTAGCCATGCATCCTAAACATCAGGCAAGTTCTCATACCCTTGAAAAGTGTAAACAGGGGCTTGGGAGATGAACCATTATAGGTTGCCTGTGTCCATTAGACAGAGGTGCCAAACCAGAGATGAATTTCTTTTTCCCCATCCAATTGTCCCAGTTACACTTGAATTGGGTTAAAGAGAACTCCTTCACATGGAAGGGGAGCCTGTTCTAGAAAAGAGGTAGTTCCTGGGATACATACTTGTCTCTCCAGCAGGTCCTATTTAGATCACAGGCAAGGTTCAATCTTTAGAAAGTACAGTTTTGTACCTACCATAAATGTAGATGTTCGAGGATTCCCTTGCTGCAGTCCTGACAATTGGGTATAGTCCGCGTCCCAGTCGGCCCGAATACCAGAGTATAAGGCTGACGTCGGTCATGGCGCCTTAGACTGACGTCAGTACGTCAGGGTACTAATGCGCATGACCGACGTCATTTCCTCAGTCTTTTCTTGCCCCAGATGTCAGAAGACCCAAAAAGACAAGTCCCAAAAACAACCTGCACCAAAAAACATGTACAATATATACAGTAATATATACAAAAATATAAGCATGTAAACTGACCTACACAACCACCCTGAAACACAGAGGGAAGGAGGGAGGTAAATTGGACTGCAGCAAGGGAATCCTCGAACATCTACATTTATGGTAGGTACAAAACTGTACTATGTTCTTCGCCTTCCCTTGCTGCAGTCCTGACAATTGGGTAGAATCCCAAAGCAGAGGTAAGGGAGGCTGGCAAATTATAAAGTAGCAGGAGCTGACAACATGCCTTGTAAAACAGCTGTGGCAAAACCAGCTCTAGTCTTAGAGTATATAGGCAGGTGATAATGCCTAGAGAAAGTATGCACTGAACTCCAAGTAGCTGCTTCCAGAATATCCTTAGTTGCCACCCCTTAGAAATGCTGTTGAAGTGGCAGTAGCCCTAGTGGAATGAGGCCTAATCCCAGCTGGAACCTCTTTGCCATGATGGGAATAACAAAATGCAATGCAAAAGCCAATCCACCTAGAAATAGTTTGTTTTGACACAGGCTTGCCCTGTGAACTTAAAGCAAAAGAAACAAGTAACTGCTGAGACTGCCTAAAATCTTTAGTCCTGCTCAAATAATAACGCAATTGCCTGTGTACATCTAAAGTGTGCAAAATCTTTTCCCCTTTATTTTGAGGATCTGCAAAAAAACGTAGGCAAATGAATAGTTTGGTTTAAAGCCACACTAGAGACCACCTTAGGCATAAAGGAAGGATTAGTACGTAATGATACCCTGTCCTTATGGAAAATCAAAAAGGGCTCTACTGCCATAAGGGCCTGCAACTCAGACACCCTTCTTGCAGAAGTAATAGCCAACAGAAAAGCAGTCTTCCATGACAAATATTTCAATTCAGCAGTAGCTGCAGGCTCAAAAGGTTGTAGAGTAAGTTTTTCCAACACAAAATTGAGATCCCAAGCAGGAGTAGGAGCTCACGTGGGGGTCTTATATTCTTTGCCCTCTAAGAAACTGCTTGAACAAAGGATGCGAAAACAAAGGTGGGTCACAATCATAGTGAGCTGAAATTGCTGCAGCATGAATCTTTATGGAAGAGAAAGACAAACCTTTGTCCAATAATTCAGTAAGATATTGAAGAGCCACACTCAAATTAGGCTCTGAAATCTCCAAATTCTTTGCTGTACTCCAAAATAAAAATCTCTTCCATTTTTCTGTACACTCTCCTAGTACTAGGCCTTCTAGCTTCCATAATCACATTTAAAACTTGTTGAGGAAGCTGAGACCTACCATGCTTCAACACAGAATATGCCAAGCTGTGAGATGAAGAGATTGAAGCTTGACATTGAGCAGATGACCGTCCTTCTGAGATAACAGATGAGGAATCAGAGGTAAAGGCCATGGAGGCTTCTTTACAAGACTCCTTAGAAGTGGGTACCAGTGTTGCCGAGGCCAATCTGGAGCTATCAAAATCATCCTTGGCCTGTCCTGTCTGACCTTTAGTAATACCTTTGGAAGAAGAGGTAGAGGTGGAAAGGCATAGACATGAAGGTTTTTCCAACTGAAAGACAGAGCATCCACTTTCCAAGCTGTGTGATGAAACCCCTTTGTGCAATACTTTGGCAGCTGGTGGTTTAGTGGAGAAGCGAACAGATCTATGTCTGGAGTTCCCCATGACACTGTCAATTTCTGAAATACATGAAGATCCAGTTTCCACTCGTGGGGATCCATGATTTGTCTGCTTAATACATCTGCTAGGGAGTTCTGTGCTCCTGGCAGAAACCTTGCCTGAAGAGTCAGTTGCAGGCTTAACGCAGTCTCCCATAAAATCATTGCTTGCCTGCATAGAGGATAAGAATGTGTTCCCCCTTGCTTGTTGATGTACCACATGACAGTTGTGTTGTCTGTCAGAATCAACACCTGCCCTGGAAGAAGTAACTCCTTGAACGCCATTAATGCAAACTGGACTGCTAACATCTCCTTCATGTTGATATGTAGATGCTGTAGTCTGGCAGGCCACTTGTCTTGTATCCACTTTCCATTTAGATGAGCTCCTCAAGCAGTGTCCGAGGCATCTGTCGTTAAAATCTGACTCGCCTCTGGCCGGGTCACAGAGAGTCCCTTGTTTAGGTGACATTCCTGAGCCCACCACAAGAATTCCTTTTGAAGGCAAGGTATTATTTGAATGACAGTGTCCAAATCTTGGCAGTGCTGTGTCCATACATTTTGAGATACCATTGCAGCTTCCTCATATGCAGTTTGGCATTGGGAAGCACCAGAATACAAGATGCCATGAACCCTAATGCTTGAAGGACTGTCCTTGCAGTCAGCACGGACTGATGAGATAGTTGATGGAAGTAAAGTGACAGACTCTTTTGTTTGTCCGGGGTTAAAAGGCCATCTGGGCTGCTGTATTCAGTCTCACACCCAGAAAGCACATGTCTTGAGAGGGTACTAGACTGGACTTTATTTCGTTCACAGAATACCCTAGGCATCTTAGCACTGCTATGACATATTCCAGATGCTGTAGAAGGTGTTCCTTTTCTTGAGCCAGAATCAGGCAGTCGTCCAAGTAAGGATAAATTTGAATGCCTTGAAGCCTGAAGTAAGCTATCACTGGAGCCAGAACCTTTGTGAATACTCTGGGCGCAGTAGATAAGCCAAAGGGCAATGCAGAGAACTGATAATGAAAATTTCCAGTTCGAAACCGCAGATACTTTCTGCAACTTAGCCTTATGGGCACATGAAGGTAAGCTTCCTTGAGATCCAAAGTTACCATCCAGTGATCCTTGCCCAGCAGAGGTAACAGTTGCTGTAACGTCAACATCTTGAACTTGGGAATGTCCAGATAAGTGTTGAGGATAGATAAATCCAAAATTGGTCTCCACGTGTTCCCCTTCTTTGGTACTAGGAACAGGCGAGAATAAAATCCGAAGCCCCTTTCTGACCCAGGGACTGGCTGAATAGCCCCTATCTGGAGTAACTGAGAAACTTGCTTGTGAGCCTCTTTTCTTTGTGGAGGAGGAACATCTGGCATGCCTTTGAAAGGGGCATTGTGTGGAAATAAAATCTGTACCCGTGATGAATGATATCCAGCACCCATCTGTCTTGAGTGATTAAATCCCAATTTTCTTTGAAAAGAGACAATCTTCCTCCCAAAGGAGCTGCCAGACGAGAGTCCACTGGCAGCTGAAAAGGCAGGTCATTGGTTCTGCTTACGAAAGGACTGACCCCTGCCCTCACCAGAAGTCTGAGCAGGTGAACTGTCTGATCTAGGCCTAAACGAACCTTGAGCCCTGCCCCTACCACGTCTAGACCTACCCCTAGACTGGGAACCATAAGCAGGATATGTCCACCCCTTAGCAGGCCAATTTCTACTAAACTTGGAGGCTGCACCTGCAAAAATCTTTAACAGTCTGCATAGACTTAGCTTTGTCCTCCATTTTCTTTAAAACTGCTTCCACAGGCGGTCCAAACAACACATCAGACTGTAAAGGAGCATCCAAAATCCTGGTCTTAACATGCTCAGCTAAATTCTGATCCTTCAACCATGCATGTCTGCGAAGAACAGAACTAGTAGCAGCCACCCTCGAGGAGGCCTGAACAGCATCAAAACCACACTGCAAAGAATGCTTACCCACTTGTTCAGACACATGAACCAAATCCAGCAATTCTTTACACTCAATACCTTCCGCCAAAGCATCCACCTTAGATTTCAATTGTGAAAGGAGATAATTTTGATATTTCAGCATATGAAATTGACAATTCAACGCCCTCATGGCTAGAGTGGAAGAAGTATATACTTTCTTACCCCACCTATCCAAAGCCCTTGCCTCTTTATCAGAGGGTACAGGATTTTTAACCACAGAAGCTTTAACACCTTTAGGCCCCTGAGAAACAGTTTCTGGGTCCGCCCTGGGACTCTTAAACAAATACTTATGAGCTTCGGGCACCCTATAATACCTATCAGGCTTAACAGGAGCAGGAGGCAAGGAATCAGGGTTCAGAGAAGCCTCTGCGAAAACATCCTCCACCACATTCAACACAGGAGGAATAGCTAAGGGCCTATGCTGGGGCAAAAACAAGAATTCCCTAAGCCTTTTTCTGGAGTCAGAGTAATCTTGGCCTTCCCATTTAAAGTGCTCCCTCATGGAGTGAAGAGTCTCTGAAAATGAAAAATCCTCAGGAGGAGAAGCTGAAGGAGTGGAATCATCCACATCAGAATCAGAATAAGTAGGAAACTCTTGCAAGTCTTCCACAGAAGACTCTGAAGCCTGTGAACACTGTTCAAAACTATCAAACTCCTGTTCCACCCTAGGCCTCTTATCAGGTGGGGGCATAGAACCTCTAATCAGAGTAATCAAATCTTCTGCCATTTTAAGCATATGTTTCTTAGGCACAGAGCCCGAAATGCTAGGAGAAGCCCCTACAGAAGCTGAACTTGGCCTTCCTCTAAAAGAAGCTTTGGCAACAGAAGGAGAGGCCCTAACTACCTTGGGAAGAGAGGGAAGAACAGTTACCTGAGAAGCCCACTCAGCCTGGCGTACTTCCTGAGAGGACACATCGTGTAACAGTAAAGTATCTGCCTGAGACACCATAGAGACTCCTGGCAAAACCTCTGGCTCGGCTGAGCCTTCTAAAGGACCGACGTCCGGGACTGCCGGTTCCTCACCCCTAGACTTCACTGTTTTGTCCTTGCGCTTCTTAGATGAAGCAGGCGCCGGAGCATCCGGCGGCATAGTATAATTGCAACGCTTCCCAAACACTAACCTAGCACAATCAAGCCTCCTCTTAATAGTGCGCTTGTTAAATCTAGCACAAGAGCGGCAACCAACAACGTCGTGCTGAGGCCCTAAACAAGGTATACACAATGTATGATAATCCCTATGCGGTATCTGCTTCCCACAAGAAATACAGTTATTCACTTTTTCTGACATCCGGTTAAATACTGAGGCAAGAAAAAACCAAAATGTTCTAACGGGTTACTTAGCCAACTCTGTATTCGGTCTGAAACTCCGGTCGAAAATCTCAGAACGCCAACCTGCACTCGCAAAATTGCTTCTGCATCGGACCATGCGGCAAAAAAGACTGAGGAAATGACGTCGGTCATGCGCATTAGTACCCTGACGTACTGACGTCAGTCTAAGGCGCCATGACCGACGTCAGCCTTATACTCTGGTATTCGGGCCGACTGGGACGCGGACTATACCCAATTGTCAGGACTGCAGCAAGGGAAGACGAAGAACATCAGGTAATTCTGGTGCTGTTTTGCAGCTATGCATAAGGTCCAAAGTGGCATCTGACAATGCCTTGTATGCCAGGGACGGACTTCCCCCTCAACAGCCTGTAGGAGAAAGAATACAGGGATAGGGCCTTGAGGTGGTCTGCACAGAACATGTTACTTATGCCCTGTATTCTTTTAGTGAGGAACCTCTGTGGATGTTCCAGTTGTTGGAGATGCCTGGTTAGGTACATATCAAAGGAGGCACTGTACTCATGACCGGTCTAATGAATGCCAAATACATTAGACCTACATGCCATACCTTTGTTTATAAGTTGCACAAAATAGATTGATTAATTTCCTCACTACTGCAGATACATGGTGGTCAAAGGCTAAATTACTGTCTATGCATGTCCTGATTATTGGGTCAACCCTTAGGGGTGTGTTGACAATACGAGTTACCAAGGGTAGAGGACTTTCCAACGGATATTATTATGCATTCTTTGGCATTTAATTTTAGTCCATGTCTGGGTCAGCCCTTCCTGGAGAGCATCTGTGTTGCTGAAGGATTCAGTGAAAGCTTCTAATTTGCAATCTTCTGCAGATTTAGTTATCCACAGGCCACTGACATTGTCCTTTACTTCAAAGTAAATGCCAAAAAGGAGAGGTCCCATGACTGACTCCCAAGTGACTCTGCTTGTAAATGGCCTCTTTGTAGAGCTGGACTCCCAAATTCTAACCTCCTAGGTCCTGTCTGTGAGCCAGTTTCTATCCACCAGGTGACATAAGGATTTGTATCCAACCTCAAGTTTGTCAACAATGCCAAAGTGAGGTATTGTGTCAAATACCTTGGCCAGGTCAAGGTAGGCAGTGTGAACCATTTTGTCCTCATCCATTACTTTGCTGGTTTCTCAAAGAAGTCCACCAGGTTAAGTAGGCATGGCCTGCTCTTGAAGAAACCAAAATGGTTTGGGTCTAGTGTCTGGGGATTTCCTATATCATCGATCATTTCTGTAATTGTTTCCATACTTTTGCAGATAATTCTACTGAGACTTATGGATCCATAGTTTCCAGGGTCTGTAGATGGCCCACCTTTGTGCAGAGGAGGGATAACACGAAGTTATGTACTCACCATAACGTTCGATGTATGTAGTCCATCTCGCCTCACATTCTTACCAGTGGGTTCGGAGCCGAATATCGGCTCCAACTCGGCCGATTTTTACTAGCTCAAAGTCTCTCATTGGCTGGGCTAAGAGGGTATCCCAAGGTGCACTGCTCCCTATCCCCAGATCTAGTTTGCTGAGAAACAATGTATACATTTCATACACACCTCACATGCATATAAAACAGTCACTAAAGAAAGGGACTCGGCAGGTGACAACCTATACTCTAAATCTTATGCTCCAAATCCTCCAGGCAGGGGGAAGGTGGGAGGGTAAGTAAGGATGTGAGGCGAGATGGACTACATACATCGCACGTTATGGTGAGTACATAATTTCTTGATGTTATGTAGTCCTATCTCGCCTACATTCTTACCCATGGGACAGTATCCCTAGCACCTACATCCTGGGTGGTTCATCGGAAAATACTCCTGAGAACTGTGGACCCAAAGGAAGATCTGCCCCTGGAAACCACGTCCAATTTGTAATGAGAAACAAAGGTATGGGGAGAAGCCCAAGTAGCTGCAGCACATATATCATCCATTGACAATCTAGCTTGATAGGCTGTGGATGTGGAAACAGCCTGCGTAGAATGTGCCTTGACTGGAAATGGCAAATTTTTATCTCCTGAGTGATAGATGAAAGAGATGCAACTGGCTATCCATTTAGACAGAGTAACCTTGGATATTGGAGAACCCAATCGGTTTTCCAAAAAGGACAGAGTTGGTCAGACTTCCGGATATCCTTTGTCTGGTGTAGACAGATGCGTAACTGTCTATGCACATCCAATTGGTGAAATCTAAATTCTGCCTTGTTAGAGAAGTGGGGAAAGAATACTGGCAGCTCAATGGACTGATTAATGTTAAGACACAGAAGCCACTTTAGGAAGAAATGATGGGTTTTGGTCTAAGAGAGACCCTATATTTGTGAAAGATTAAATATGGGGGCTTGATGGAGAGGGCTTGAATTTCAAAGACCCGCTGAAGTGATTGCTATTAAAAATGCTGTTTTCCATGTCAAGAATTTTAACTCACAGGTAGCTGCAGGTTCGAAAGGTGGCGGTGTGAGTGCTCGGAGAACAAAATTGAGTTCCCAGGGCATGATGAGTTTGGACACTGGGGGACGAAGTAAGAGAGTACCTTTGAGGAATGCTTTGCATAGTCTGTGGGCCATAAGACTAGGTTCATTCGCTATGTGGAAATTAGATATTGCCGCCAGTTGAACTTTGATGGTGGCTGATGCGGATCCCCGATAGAACAGCGTAGACAAGAATTCCAGAACTGAATCTATTGGGGCTGTATAAGGATAGATACCTCTAGTACGAGCCCAGATGGAAAACCTTTTCCATTTGCTAGAGTAAATCTTCCTAGTGGTTGGCTTATGGGGAAGACTATAGAATATGGACCACCTCCGGTGAAAAATGATGACGTCTGACTAGCGATGGAAGTGGAGCAGCCAGGCTGTCAACTGGAGATTCCTCAGAGAGGGGTGGAACTGTTCCGACATGTGTCTCAGTAAATCTGGTAGACGGTCCAGAATCCAAGGAGGGTCCACAATGTATGGTTGAAGAAAGGGAAACCATATTTGACGAGGCCAATTTGGGGCAATCAGAATCATTCTGCTTCCCAAGGATTGAGCTTTCTGAATCACCCTCGAGAGAAGGGGAAATGGAGGGAAAGCATAAAGCAGACCAGAGGGCCAATCGTGAACCAGAGCATCCCTGGGTGACTCCCCCTGTGGGAGTATCAGCGTGAAGTAGTTGCTGCATTTTGCATTGAGAGGGCTGGCAAACAGGTCGCAGCAAGGCTGACCCCATCTGCTGAAGATTCACTCTGCAACCAGGCGATTCAGGGACCAATCGTAAGGCATTAAGTATTGCTCTGCTTAGCCTGTCCGCTATTACGTTGAACTTCCCCGGAATGTGCGTTGCCACCAGGAACCGTTGGGAAGCTATTGCCCAATTCCACAATCACATGGCCTCTCTGCATAGGGGGTATGATCGTGTGTCCCCTTGCTTGTTGAGATACACTCAGACAACATGTCAGTAGTGTGGTATCGCAATAGTCCCTAGAGGAAGAACTTCCTGAAGTGCCTGCAATGCAAGAAGCACTGCTCTCATCTCTAGGACATTTATAAGCAAATGTATCTCGTGTTCTTGCCACGTGCCTTGGACCGTCCTGCCGAGATAATGCCCCCCCACCCCATCTGGGAGGCATCCGTGGTCACCGTGGCAACAGAGACGTGAGGAACGAAGGGCTTTCCCCCATTCAAATTGTTGGTGCACATCCACCAACGGAGGTCCTGCTTGCACCTGTCTGTGATTAAGATGGGATCAGATAGTGGGAGTCTTTGTAGAGACCATCGGACAAAGAGGAGCCACTGAAGAAGTCTCATGTAATCTCGCTAAAGGGAATAGCATGATAGTCTCCGCCATGGTCCCTAGGAGTTGTAGAACCACTCTTGCCTGCGCTTGTCTGAGTGGCATCAGTATATGAATTTGTCGTTGCAATACCGTGATCCTTCTTGTGGTAGGAATGCTCGCATTAGAATGCTGTCCAGCTCTGCTCCTATAAAGGTGACACGCTGTGAGGGCAATAAGGCAGATTTTTCCCAGTTTATCGTTATTCCCAATTGGTGACACAGGCTGATGGTAGCGTCCTTTGTTTGAACTAGTTGATGCCTGGTGGGGGCAGTAAGGAGCCAGTTCAGGTACGGAAACACCTGGAATTCTTGATGTCTCAAGTGAGCCGTCACCACTGCCATACATTTGGTGAACACCCTGGGGGCTGTGGTGAGACCAAAGTGCAGGGCTCGAAACTGGAAGTGACTGGCTCTCAGCAGGAAGCGTAGGTGACTCCTGGATGCTTTGTCCATTGTGTTATGGTAATAAGCATCCTTGAGATCGATGGAGCACATCCAAACTTCCTCTCCCAACAATGGGAGAATTGACTGTAGAGTGACCATACGGAACTTGGACTTGCGTACGTAATTGCTGAGTTGACTGTGATCTAGTATGGGTCTCAGGTCCCCTGTTCTTTTCAGCACCAAAAAGAATCTTGAGTAAGTCCCTAATCCGATTTGGTCTGAGGGGACTGGCTGGATGGCTCCTTTTTCCAGCAGCTGAGACACCTCTGAGGCTGCTTGATCCCTTTGATTGGGTGGAATGTCTGGGATTTTTCTTATTGGTGGGGGTACTGAAGATAATGGGACGAGGTAACCTCCAGAAACTATCCTTAGTACCCATTGGTTTTGGGTGATGCTCTCCCAAGCTTCTGGGTATAAGGAAATTCGACCCCTGACTGGCTCCGGATAAGCGCAGTCGGGCACACCCTCTGGAGTGAGAGTATGGAGAGTCACGAAAGGATTCACGGTCTCCCAAATTGCGGGGGGCCCCTCTGCCTCTGGGGCGACGTCTCCCTGACTAACCCCCTCCCTGCCTCTGGAGGGTTCACCCAGCGCAAGAAAAAGAACCTCTGATTGAACCCCCCCCCCCCCGCTGGGCCTTGGGATAAGGCCTAGAAGGAAGGGAAAAACGGACCCCAACGGCAGACAGGGTCTTTCCCTCTTGCTCGCACCTGGTGAGCGTGTCTTTCACTTTGGTCCCAAACAAGGAGGAACCGTCAAAAAGGGCATCAGTGAAGGAAGACTTGAAGGCCTCCACGAAGTGACACAGGCGTAGCCAGGCCTGCCTTCTAAGGGCGACCCCTGAGCTCACCGACCTACTCGCTCCTTCGGCTGCATATGAGATGAGCCGCATGGACGAGTTAGTGATGGAGGTGAGGGCAGAAACCTGTGCGTTAACAGTCTGAGCTACCGCCTCAGGTACGTTACCCATAAGATTATCTCCCAGTTCCTTGAGGAGCTCTTTCTGGAGCGGAGTGAAGTGAGATAAATAATTCAGCGACCATAAGGTGAAGGTTGCTGAAGACAGGGTACGCTTCCCGTACCGGTCCATGGTCCTAGACTCCTTGTTAGGAGGATGGACCGATGAGGAAGATTCTGCAACTTCCTTCTGGGTGGCTGCCGCCACCACTATGGCATCTACCGGGACTCCTTTTGATAGAAACTCTTTCCCCTAGGGTGCGGACAGGAACTTGTTGGGACGCCTGGGCACGGGCTCTACAGAATCAGGATTTTCCCACACTCTTCCACAAATGAGGTCAAGCAGTTCGTCGAAGGGTGGAGACACCCAGGAGGCAGAAGGTTGAGCGCCAAAAGCCTTAAGGAATACTGACTCCTCCTCGGAAGGAGTTTTGGAAGGCCAGCCTCCACTTTGTTTCAGTATCTCCAGGATATCGGAGAAGGAAACAGAGGAAGACATGGGGAACCCTTCCGATTCCTCGAGGTCAGTATCTGAGGCGAGAGACCCATCCTGAGAGTCTATGTGCTTTCTCTTGCACAATTTCTTTCTAGGGGACTCCTCAGGCAAAGACTCTGAGACCCTCAGAAGGTTGGGGACCACTCGTGGGGGTGTCCTTAGGGCCTGGCGCTCTGCTGTCCAAGGACAGGCGAGTGTCAGAGGCGCTCGCTGGGGTGGTGGGGGACAGGATGACCGACCCGGGTGATGTAGCTGACGATCTTGCCAGCGCGCTCCACATGGCCTCGAAGGCAGGTCCTCCCGGCTCAGAGAACCGACCGGCCTCAGAGGCCACGACAGGGGAACCTCGAGCCGATGCACTGAGTGGGAGACTCTGAACAGACAGCTGTCCTGACGTATCCCCCTCGGGCTGGACCGAAGAGACCTGAGTCTCGAACCCTGTGGACGGAACCGACATGGTCGGAGCAGAGGTTGGTACCGATCAACCCAAAGGGGGTATCGGAGCCGGCGCAGGAACATCACTCTGAGAGGAGCATACCGGCTCCGACAACAAGGAAGTGCTCGGAGGAGGAATCATCGAAATGGGCATGGTAACTTGCTCTGGAGCAGAGTGGGTCAGAGCCGAAAACAATTTGGCCAACACGGACAATTGCAGGAGCCTCTGCACTACCCTGTCAACATCCAAATCAGAAAGCCTGGAGGATTTGGAGGAGATAGATGGAGATTGGGATCTCTTGTCCGGTGAAACAAGTCTGACATTGGGCGATCAGCTCTGAATGGGCTCAAGGATAACTGGAGCCTTCGCCGATTCGGTTAATACAGATACCTCCTGCGGCCCCAAGGGCAGTGGAGTCGAGGAGGTAGAGTCCAAAACCGTAATCTTTTCCGGGGGCTCCGAAGTAGCAGATGGAGCCGGAGACCTTTTCTTGGACTTGGAAGCTTTAGACTTAGTACTAGAAGCAGAATCAATAGCTTCCTCAAAAGATGTTTTTTCTCTCCTGGAGCACCCTTGGACTGAATGCGTGGCAAAAGCTACACGACTCCTGTAAATGGATGGCTCCGAGGCAGTAGACACACAGAATGTCCATCTGTGATGGACATTTTATATCCACATTTGGAACATTTCTTAAAGCCAGAAGGCTTATGCTCCTTCTGATCTTTGGACATTATACAATGAAAGGTAAAGGAAGCCTAGATGTAACTCGCAAAAAATGGCGGGAAACACCACACAATTTTGAACACCAGGTACAAAAAACCAACAGGCATACTGAGAACCTGTAATCTAAACGGTTCACACAACAAGACAGCAGGAAAGCAGTACTAGTCACACACAAGAACCTCTAATTAAAGCGGTTCTTCAGGAAACACAAGACCAAGGATAATTAATGACAGAGGGGAGGACTAAGTCCTCTAACTAAAACAGGCCTAGCCCGCTGGAAAGGAGGGATACCAAACTACAAACACAAGCACTGAAACGCACACAAATTAGCGATCAGCAAGAATAGCTATTAAAATAGCTTTTGGGTTTGAATAAACAACTTTCTCAACGAGAAAAGGTAAAAAAGAGGGTACTTAGCCACAGCCAAGCGAGACCACGTCCGAGCTATACAAGCAGCAAACAAGATCTGGGGATAGGGAGCAGTGCACCTTGGGATACCCTCTTAGCCCAGCCAATGAGACAGAGCTAGTAAAAATCGGCCGAGTCGGAGCAGATATTCGGCTCCAAACCCACGGGTAAGAATGTAGGCGAGATAGGACTACATATCCTCTGTAGCTGCTCTCCATTCATGAGGCATGAAGCCTGTTTGGAGGCCACAGTAAAATAGCAATTCCAGAGGGTCTGATAGGTTATGTTTCATGCTACTTAGAAGGCATCCTGGGATACTATCTAGGCCCACTGATACAGTGTTTTTGGCCTGAGAGGGCATTAAGGACCCATTTCTTACTGGTAGTAGGGGGAGTTATATTTGATGTTTTTCTTGAGGGAAGGTTCAGGTGGAGAAATGGGTAACGGAGCTGAATTTGTCAGACAGTAGGTTTGCTACATCTTCTGACTCAATATATGTTGCTCCATTTACAATGAGCTCTGCACACAATTGTGTATTGCCTTTGAGATTGCAGACATACTTAAAATAATGCCTTGTGGTTGTCCTTAGTCTGTGAGGCCAACTTTACCTGAAATTTGGCTTTTGCAGACCAGCTGTCCTCAGACAATACATTTCTGTCCAAGAATACTTAACACACTGACCACTCCTTAAAGATCTAACAGTACCTCATAACACTTTGGTACTAGTTGCTACTCCTTGCCAGAAATTTCAGCACTAAGATGGCAAATGTTGGACACACAGTAGCATTCCTTTGAACTGTGGTCAGCAAGTCAGGTTATCGTAGAACTTCAGCTCTGATAGAAATACCGTTTAGTTGGTCTAACATTATAAAGGTCTCAGACGCATCTTTGTAACATGCAATTCATTACACAAATTATAATTTTAAACACCAACATTAAATATGAGGGAGTGAGGAGGGAGGTAGTTTTACTGTTACAGTGCCCACATCTCAGAAATCGGTTGCAAGTATTCTTACAATCTGTACTGGTTTCTTTGTCGAGAGTCAATGTAATAGTAAATTCCCTAGCATTTATTATAATACACATGTGAGCAGGAAAGGTGAAAGATCCCCTGAAGTCCAACTATGCCAAAACTTACCTACCCTGGACTGTGCCTGTACTTTATTTTGTGAAGTTATGGACAGTGGACCATGCTTTAGCTTCTGTAATAACTTCTAGAAACACATTCCTGAAATATGCTGCTGATATGGCTATTGCCCTAGTGGAATGAGTACAGCTTGGGCCTTGAAAATTTCTACTACACTGCAACAGACAAAACAATATGCCAGTGTTTAGAGTGTTAGCTGATGGGCAAGGCTTCTTGCTCTCTTCTCAAAGATATGTTGACCAGTCTTACTGAAATAGTCAGCACTTGTACAGAATCTCAGCTGCGTATGAACATTCAACATGTATAGGCAGTGGTCTCCATCATGTTTATAGTTCACAAAACTTAACTGAATGGATTACAAGTCATGTAACTTATCATAAATGAAGGCTATGGACTTTCAATGGAATCCTTTCACTATGGAATGCCAAATACAGTGGGCTTACACATGACAGCCTATAACTCAAACTCTCTACCCGTAAAAGCAAAGAGAAAAAAAAAAGTGTTTTCTAGAAGAAACTTTCCTTAATGTGTTTGTACAAAAGAAAATTAAAGTTTTCAACAATGTTACGTTTAGATCCAAAGGGGAGAGACATGCTTTCCAATGAGGATTCAAGTGAAACAGTACACCAATGCAATAAAAGCACCTGTACAACTACATGGACTCAGTCCTACCCAACAGAACTAAAACCTGCTTACCTCAAGGAAAAAATAAATCTGTTTAGTGGACATCCTCTATCAAAAGGTTTACAACAAAAGAAAGAAACTGTTGCCCAAAGGTAAAAAGGAACAAATTCCAAATTGGAAAAACTCCATTAGCCTCAACAAGCAAATTAGATCACTAGTGAAAACATCCAAAGCCAATTATGAATCAAAACTAGCCTCCAGAACAAAGGGGAAACCACAAAGCCTTCTTCAGTTATGTCAGAACATTCCACGGTAAAGTCCAGGTTTGTTCTGAATTAGTACTTAACAGCATTCACTTACACTGAACCTGTTGACTAAGCCAACCTGCTAGCAGAGAGGTTCAGCGCAAACGTCAGCCGCCCACCCCCCAGAGGCCCTTTTGACATCCCTGATACTTGTCCTGCACCTCATATCTCTGTAGATAAAGTGTTAAAGGCCCTAGCCAAGGCAAACGCAGCTTCCATGGGACCTAATAGTATCCCAGGCTATATTCTAAACCACCTCCAGCAAGAACTGGTTTAGTCATTGATCACCTTATTCAACCACAGCCCAAGTATTCCGGCAGACTGGAGAACTGCCATTGTCATCCCCTTGCACAAAGGTGGTGCCACTACTGACCCTGGAAACTACTGCCCCATTAGCTTGACAAGTCTGATCTGTAAAGCCATGGAGCGTATTATTATGGATCTCAAACACAGGCAATCTCCATGCACTTGACCCCACTCTGTTCGGATTCATCAAGGGCACATCTTGCCTGTTGTACTTGGTTGACTTCTTTGACACAGTCATCAAGGCCCTGGATGATGGAAAGTCAGTACATACAGCTTACCTCGACTTGGCCAAGGCCTTTGACACAATCCCCCACTTGGGCATCATCGAAACGCTAACACAACTTAGTATAAATCCCTGTCTCATCAGGTGGGTGGTCAACTGGCTCACCGACAGGACCCTTCAAGGTCAAAATGGGTGCCTCCACCTCTGACAGCAGACCTGTCACTAGAGTAGTTCCCCAGGGATCTGTCCTGAGACCCCTACTGTTTGGCATCTACTTCTCAGAGGTCCAGGCAAAAAGGTATGTGGATGACTAAGCTGGGTGCCGTCACTGACTCCCCAAATTATGTTAACATACTGTAAGAGGGTCTCACAGCAACTAAATGACTGGTGCCAAAGTCATGGCTTCAAGCTAAATCCAAAAAAAATGCATCCTACTATTCGGCAAAAACACAGCTCCTACTGAGAACCATATCAATGGCAACCCCCCAAAGCACACAGCCTGTGGTGAGAGACCTGGGTACTCAGGTTGATAATCTCACATTTGACCAACATATAGCAGTAATGGTCAGAAAGCCTTTTACCTTGTTCATCTCATAAGTAAAGGGCTTGCATCCAGAAAAAAGGTGGTTATTAACCTCTCTATACTCCTCCCTCATTAGATCAATAATTGAGTATAACTCCCCATTTGGTATGTACCTCTCCAAACATCTGCACCAACTGGAAAGGCCACAGAAACACCTCACAAAGAGAATTCATGACCTCTAAAACCTGTCCTATGCAGACAGGCTCAAATCACTGCCACCTTTCTTGGTATCGTACAGATTGCTCAGAGGTGATCTGTGTCTAACCTACAAGGCAATCTTGGACCCTGCCCTACTAGAGATGCTCCATATCCGTAAGTCTAACTCTTCTGCATTACCCACGCGAAAGGCATGAATCTAATAAGCAACATCAACAAAACCTGCTGAAGAGACAGGTTTGTCTCCCAGAGGCTGCCCAGTCTCTGGGATAGACTTCCCATACACATCCAAGCACCTCACCGACTCTTCAGGTGCAACCTTGATGAGTGGATGGGAAAACAAACTTGTCCCAGGGGTTCCACCTGTGTCCCTCATTGACAGGTACTGACTGAGATTTCTTTTTGGGGATAAACTCTTGGCTAGGCTTGCAAGGGCCCCAGGGCCATTAGCCTAGCAACCTATGACCTTTTAAAAACACTGATAGAAGCATGAACTAACTGTGGTATAGCTGGGCAGCCAAGCAACAGATGAATGAACATGAACATTATCTAAAAAAATGCTAGCATCATTCAGATTAATATTTCAGATATTGTCCTGAAATCATGCTACAGAACTGTGTAACCCATTTATCCCTTGTGTTAAGTCTATCAAACAAGTCTCTTCCATTTTTGTATGCATGATTCCTATATTAAACATTTTAGAAATAAAAACCAGCAGGACAGCCACGACAGTAAACTCCACGTTTAATAAAAAAAAACAAATGATGGTAAAAAAGTACAAGTGCGTTTGTGTACAACTACGCTATAGTATAGGATCTGAAGAAGCATAGTTATACATGAAAGCGCTGGTCCTTTTTTACCATCATTTGTTTTTTTTTTTTATTAAAAGTGGAGTTTACTGTCGTGGCTGTCCTGCTGGCTTTTATTTCTACAATAGTATTTTGCTTTTCTGGCTTGGACTCTTGGTATATGCTGGTGATTTCTGCTACATTAAACATTTTATGTTCATAATCAAGTGCCAGGTTAGCTGTCCTTGTGGGCCATTTTAACCCAAGCCAGCTTCCTTTTTGGTGCTTAAATGAACCTAGCCCGTTTGGTGTTAGATTAATCTTGCCCATCTCGTGGTTAATTATAAACTGCCTCTGGTAAGAATAAAGTACAGTTGTGTATCTACCATAAATGTAGATGTTAGAGTGTATTCACTGTTGCAGTCATTACACTTGGGTTATCTGCTGGCAGGCTACCCGCAGTCGGCCTGAATTCCAAAGTCTAGGTCCGGTGTCAGTTGCTGTCGCCTCTTCTCTGACATCAGTGTGCCAGGGGTATAAAAGATGCAGCCAACGCCATTTTCTTCAGTTTTTCTTGCTCCAGATGTCAGGTGCCCCCAAATTGGTAGGCTAAAAATTATGCCAATAAGTATGTATGCACAAAAACAAACATTTCTTTCATCTACAAGCAAATACACCACATAGGCTGTATAGGATAGAGAAGTACAGATAAGTCCCAGCAAAGAAAAGGGGGATGGTGGGTGGGTAACCTGGACTGCAACAGTGAATACACTCTAACATCTACATTTATGGTAGGTACACAACTGTACTATGTTCATCGTGTTTCACTGTTGCAGTCATTACACTTGGGTTGAATCCCAAAGCTAAGGTTGGGTGGCTGGGTCTAAATAGAATTTGGAGAGGCTATAAGGCCCTGCAGAACTGCAGTGGCAAAGCCTGCTCTGGATTTAGAGTAGAGAGGTAAGTGGTAGTGCTTGGTAAAAGTGTGCACTGAGTCCAAGTTGCAGCCTCTAAAATGTCTTTGGTTGGTACTCCTCTGAGGAAGGCTGCTGAAGTGGCTGCTGCTCTGGTTGAGTGAGGCCTAATGCCCTTGGGCACTGATTTGCCATTTTGTGAATAGCAGAAACGAATGCAGTGGCCTATCCATTTTGAAATAGTCTGCTTTGAGATGGCCTTTCCTTGTGATCCTACAGCATATGCCACTAAAAGTTGCTCAGTCTTTCTGAAGGCTTTAGTTATGTCCAAGTAGAAGCGTAGCTGTCTGTGTATGTCCAAAGAATGCAGGAGTGTCTCACCCTTATTCTGTGGGTTTGGATAAAAGGTAGGCAAATGAATGGTTTGGTTAAGGGCCACAATGGACATTACCTTAGGCATAAATGTCGGGTTAGTTCTCAGAGAAACCCTGTCTGGATGGAAAATAAAAAGTTCTATAGCCATGAGTGCCTGTAACTCTGAGACTCGTCTTGCAGAGGTAATTGCTAGGAGCAGAGCTGTTTTCCAAGATAAGAACTTTATTTCAGCTGTATTGGCTGGCTCAAAAGGAGGCAGTGTGAGTTTTTCCAAGATATAATTGAGGTTGCATGCAGGTATTGGTGCTCTCCTTGGGGGTCTTATGTTTTTGGCCCATCTGAGGTACTGCCTTAGCAAAGGATGTGAAAAAATTGGTGGTTCCGTATTATAATGAGCTGAAATGGCAGAGGCATGGATTTTAATTGATGAAAAGGATAGGCCTTTGTCCAGCATCTCAGTTAGGTATTGTAAAATCTGAGGAATATTTGGTACAAGCGTGTCAATTCCTTGTGCCTGGTTCCAAGCACAGAATCTTTTCCATTTTCCTGCATAAGATTTTCTGGTACTGGGCCTCCTGGCCTCTAAAATAACATCCATCACTGCTTTAGAGAGAGGTGTGTTCTGAATGGCTATATTATCCGCCATGCTACCAGATTTAGGGTTCTGAGTTGGCTGTGCAGGATCTGATTGTTTCGTTGTGTCAGTAAATGAGGAATCAGAGGCAATGTCCAGGCTTGAGACAAGCTCTTTAGGATTGGGTACCAGTGCTGGTGGGGCCAGTCTGGAGCAATCAGAATCATTTTTGGCTTCTCTTGTCTGACCTTAAGTAGTACCTTGGGGAGGAGAGGCAGAGGAGGAAAGGCATATACTGTTAGTGTTTTCCAGCTGAATGATAGAGCATCCACTTTCCATGCTTGCTTGTGATAAGTCCTTGTGCAGAATCTCTGTAGTTGGCAGCTGTGAGGGGAGGCAAATAGATCTACGTCTGGGCATCCTCATTTCTTTATTATCATGCTGAAGACTTGTGGATCCAGTTTCCACTCGTGGGGATCCGTGAGGTTTCTGCTTAGTTCGTCTGCCAGAGTATTTTTCTTTCCTGGCAGGAATTGTGCTTGCAGGTGTATTCGATAAGTCAATGCCGTGCCCCACAAAGTCATGGCTGGTCTGCAGAGGGGGTAGGAAAGAGTGCCTCCCTGTTTATGGACCACATGACTGTAGTATTGTCCGTCCTTATCAGTAGTTGTCCTGGATGGAGTATATGCTAGCAACTCTTTTTGATTTATATGAAGATGCCTTTGGTTTGTGGACCATGTGCCCTGAATAAATTTTTCTGCCATGTGGGCCACCCAGGCATAATCTGAAGCATCTGTTATTGACTGCCTGGCTGTGGGTAGGGTGAATGGCTGTCCCTTGTTGTGGTGACAGGCTGTGCCCACCATCGAAACTCCTGTTGCAGGCAAGGAATGAGGGTAATTAATGTTTTCAGGCTGTGACAATGTTGAGTCCAAACACTTTTTAGATGCCATTGTAGTTTCCTCATATGCAGTCTGGCATATGGAATTAGCAGAATGCAGGAAGCCATGAAGCCCAAAGCCTGCAGAATTTTTCTTGCAGATAACTGGGTCTTTGTTGCCAACATTTTGAAGTAAGAAGTCAGTTGCCTTTGTTTGTCTGGCGTGAGATAAGCCATCTGGGCACTTGTATTTAAGCTTGCACCCAGGAATATTATCTCTCGAGAGGGCACTAGATTTTATTTTTTTTTCGTTTACTGTGTACCCTAGGCAAATTAGTAATCTTTTTACAAACGCCAGATGCTTTAATAGAATGTCCTTGTTCTCTGCTTGAATAAGGCAATTGTCCAAGTAAGGATATATTTGAATTCCTCTGTCTGCAAAAAGCAATTACTGGTGCCAGGCATTTTGTGAAGACCCTGGGTGCAGTAGATAAGCCAAAGGGCAGTGTAGAGAATTGGTAGTGCATTGAACCAGCTATGAATCTGAGGTATCTTCTGCAAGATTGTCTGATTGGAATATGCAGGTATGCCTCTTTTAGGTCCAAAGTTACAAGCCAAGCCTTCTTGCCCAGCATGGGCAGAAGCTGTTGCAGTGTCAACATTTTGAATTTTGGAACGTCCAGAAATGTGTTTAGAATAGACAGGTCCAGTATTGGTCTCCAGGCTTTGTCTTTTCTGGGTACCAAGAAAAGTAGAGTAAAATCCTTGTCCCTGCTCTTGCTGTGGTACTTGCTGAATGGCCCTCATGTCCATGAGGGATAAAATTGTTTTTGTGCCTCTGCCCATTGATTGTGTGGCAGGTCTGGCATATCTTTTGCCCTTGGCAGAGTGTGAAAGTGGAACATCTAGCCCTGGGACACTATATTCAAGACCCATTTGTCCTGGGTGATCATGTGCCAATTTTGAGAAAAAAGTGCTAGTTTTCCCCCTAAGGGGGGGGGGGCTGTCAAAAGATAAGTGCTCAGTGCTGGCAGAGGAAAGTCATTGGGACTGTTTCCTATATGGCTGTGATGTGTCTTCTCCGCCTTTGGAAGTAGAAGCACCCCACTGTTTCGGCCTGTATGAGCCCTGGGGCTGGGATCTGCCTCTGGGGCGTCTGTATCTGCCTCTTTGGGGCCTATCTGACACTAGAAAGGACCAATTCTTTTTAGGCCAGCTCCTGCTAAATCTGGGTGGCTGTACCTGTAATAAATCCTTTACTGTTTGCATAGATTTAGCTTTGTCCTCCATTTTCTTCAACACCTCCTCTGCTTTAACAGCAAATAAGGTATCATGCTGTAATGGAGCATCTAATAATTTTGCTTTAACATGATCAGGCAGATTCTGTTCCTTTAACCAAGCATGCCTCCTAATGACAGAGCCCCGTAACTGCAGCCCTGCAAGAGGCCTCCAGAGAATCAAAACCACATTGCAATGTATGCTTTCCCACTTGTTCAGTTGCATGCAATAAATCCTGTTTTTCCTTATTTTTCGCACAATCAGAATTTGACATTTTCTGTTTTAACAGTGACATTAAGTATTGCTGATATTTAAGCATATGAAATTGACAATTTAAAGCCCTCACAGCCAAAGTAGCAGAAGTGCAAACCTTTTTCCCCATCTGTCCAGTGCCCTTGAATCTCTATCAGAGGGGATAGGGTTTTTTGCAGTAGAAGCCTTGACCCCTTTGGGACCCTGAGAAATAGTTTCTGGGTCAGCAGCAGGGTTTTTATAAAGGAATTTATGTGAGTCTGGAACCCTGTAGTATCTGTCTGGTTTAACAGGGGCAGGAGGTAGAGAGTCAGGAGAAAGTCCGGACTCTGAAAATACATCATCTACCATGTCTAACACAGGAGAATAGCTAAAGGCCTGTGCTGAGGAAGTAAAAGAAAATCTCTAAGCCTTTTCTTAGACTCTGAGTAGTCTTGGCTCTCCCAGTGGAAGTGCTCCCTCATGGTATGCAGGGTTTCCCCAAAAGAATAATTCTCAGGCGGTGAAGCTGAAGGGATAGATTCTTCAGCATCAGAATCCTCGTAAGGAGGAAGAGAGTATCCCTGTTCAGAAGAGGAATCAGAGGAAATGGAAACCTGATCTGAAGACTCACTAGGCCTCTTGTCAGGAGGGGGATGGGAACTCCTGATCAAGGTAATTAGGTCTTCGGCCATTTTGAGCATCTGTTTTTTAGGCAAGGTAGTCTGTCCAGGAGAATACTGTACTTGTTTCTTTGTCTATAATACTGCTTTAGTCTTTGCTTTAGAAGCTAAAGTAGGCTTTACATATAACTGTGTAGGTCTGCAAACACCTGCAGAAGCAGATCCCTGCTCAGCAGCTCCGGACCCATCTGAGGGAATAGTTTCCGAGAGTCCAATACCTTGAGTATCCAGAGGCCTAGCTGGCTCCATGTGGGAGTAGTCAGTGGCCTGTGGCTCTGAGGTAGCGGGCGCTAGGGGCTGCGAAAGCGCCTCACTAAGAACCGGCGACTGGCTTAGCGGAAGCCTCGTTATCTGGTTTGGGCCTCAGATGCCTGTCCTTTTCTTTTTCCTTGCGTTTTTTGCAAACTCCGGTCGTCGGCTGTTCCGACGGCATTATATAATCGAAAATTCGGCTCAAGTAATGAAAGGCAAAAATCGAACAGACGCTTAATAGTGTGTTGGTTTAATCTAGCACAAAACCAACAGCTAGCAACGTTGTGATCAGGGCCTAGGCAAGGAATACAGTAAGAATGAAAATTCTTATGAGGTATTTGCTTCCCACAAGAAATACAATTGTTATCTTTTTCTGACATCGGTCTGGAGCAAGAAAAAACTTTCCCCAACGGGGTACTTAGCTTTAATGAAGACTTCGGATCTGAAATTCGCTTTTGAAAATCTCAGGAGTCGGCCGACCGGCACTTGCAAACTGCTTTTGCTTCGGGCACCGTGCGGCAGGAAAGACTGAAGAAAATGGCGTCTGCTGCATCTTTTTTACCCCTGGCGTACTGACGTCAGGGAAGAGGCAACAGCAACCGATGCCGGACCTAGACTTTGGAATTCAGGCCGACTGCGAGTAGCCTGTCAGCAGGATAACCCAAGTGTAATGACTGCAACAGTGAAACACGATGAACATCTGGGATCATATAAGACAATTTGGGGAGACCCATGCATGAGATAAAGAATTTTGCAGCTGCCTCTGTCCATTAGTAGCAAAGGTATAATTCAAAAACAATTACAACTTGCAAAGAAAAGAAGCTGCTAGTAGAAGAAAAGATTCTATCCACTACGCTTAGAGGCTTAGATTTTTGAGGTTAGGATGTAGACCTCTGCCCATTTCTTGCTTTACCAATGGCTTGTGCAGAAGCACTGGCAATGATGGAAATAATCAGATTATTCAGCATTTAAAAACAAGGAGGACACTATCAAAATCAGATTGGTTTTAAAACACTTGCAGCAAGGTCTTGCTCCACAGAAAGAGAGCATTTATCTTTCAAACTGCATCAACAGACACCAAGGAGAAGGTTTGAGTTAATTGTGTAAAACAGCAAAAGATTCACTTTTGGAGAACCTGATATTTAGCATAATGAAAAAGATTTGATTCTAGCTTTCATCTGAGAGCGAATATAGTCTTTTTGATCAGTAAATCTGCAAGATAATTTTGTACAACTGGAATGCAACCCTGTAGTAGCTGGAGATACTGTACTGCTGAACCTAGGTGAAATCCAAATGGTATTACCACAAAACAGGGAAAAAACCTGGCTTTCCCTTTTCTCATATAATCATCACTGTAAGGGTCTGTGTTGATGTATGGATGGCCTGGGTGAAAGCTGTCCTGAATGGCTCTCAGGGTTTTGTGTAATGCAATAAAAATACATTTCTCAAAGGCAAATACTAGGCTAGCTGCCCTTGTGGGCCATTTTAAGCCTAGCCAATTTCCTTTTTGTGCTCGAAAAAACCTATCCCGTTTGGATTGCAGACTGGCCTTACTCATCCTGTGGCCAATAATTATATTACTTAATGAGAATAACTAGCATCATACCATACAAAATTTGAGCCCCCCTGTGCATGGGATAAAGCACCGAGTAGTAACAAGTGAAAGGTTTTCACCAAACAGAACTTAACTGCCCAACAATGGAACAGTGTTAATCAACAGATTCTTAAAAACCCACAGAGGAGTGCTCTCTTCTTTGGCAGGAAAGGAAGGGATTAGCAACCACACCTGTCACAGCTCAGCTCGAGTTAATGGCTTAGGTGTTCAGAAGCTCTGGAAGCCGTCCGTCTGCTATATGCTATGCAGGCTGTAACCCATATAGTTTTGGCTACTGCAGCAGTGATCAATAGCACACTGATAACATTATTTTCTCTCCCTCAATTTTTCCTTTTAGGCCTGTGAACATTCCTTTAGTGCCCTAGTTTTTACTCCAGCTCCAACTTTAAACAGTTTACACTAACATTGCAGATCCCGCTGCCTTTGCTGCCCATGATGCGTTTGATGCCACAGTACATACTTTGCCTGTCCAGCTGCTTAGTCTCATCTTCTCTTTTTTGTTTAAACAGCTTTATTAAATCACTAAAGACATAGGCACACAAACATTAATAGAAAAGAAATAAAACTTTTTCTCATTTGCACACATTATACATTACACACTTTTTTCTTTACAAGTTTAGGTCAAACATTACATAAATTGTTCAAACGCCTGTATTCCCTTAAACCTCACTTCTCCTCCTGAACATTATTCTGATTGTATTCTCACAAATTTAATTTCCAAGTAATTTGCTCCTTCCGTTTTCTAAAGGCTTACCTTCCATTTTATTTATTTTTTTACATATTCAATACTTCAGATAAAGTTGGCTTATTTCCATTTTCTAGTGATTGCTTGACAGTCAGCAGAATTAAAATAAGGCATCACTAGCTCTAAACAAATCAAATCCAGTGTACTAGCTCAAAAGAATCATTTCCTTGGATACAGCTATTTGCTCCACCAGTATGTCTGACAGTGTACTCTAAAGGAATCTTTAAATTCTGCCAACTCATTATGCTCCCAAAACACGTTCCCATCACACCTCCAACATCTGCTATCTACCAGAGGAAAATGTCTGCTTGGGGTATAAAAATATCTATGCAAACCCTTTCAAGCAAAAATCCTCAACCTTTTGGACTCTTGCATACCTGGAAGCCTTGCATACGTCCTCCCACTACTCTTATAAACTGCTTTTCCATCTTCTCTCATGAATATTTTTTAACTTCCACTGATTAAT
>NC_056741.1:22797722-22877722 GCF_019279795.1 Protopterus annectens
TATTAGAACTCACCATAACCTACGTAATTTATAATCAAATGCAAAATACAACCGATGTCAGGAAAGAGATTTTCAATGAAACAAATAATATAACTGGAATGCTATTAGATACTGCTGTAGAACACTAACATACTCTTATAGACCTTAAATCTAGCACCAATACATAATAAAAAGTCCAACCCCCTACCATGGATGGCAAAAGAATAAAAAAAAAACTTGACAATAAGGGATAAAAAGCCTGGAAAAATTGGTATAAAAAAATAGAACTCAAAATACCTTCCAGCAATTTAGGCATCTTAGAAACCTTGCAAAACTCCATGACAAACAGGATAAAGCAAATATACTATATACCAACCTACAAGACAAAAAAAAAAAAACAACCTAAAAACTTTTTTGGTCATCACTAGAACTACTCCACCCTGGCAAGACCACCACTCCTCCTCCAAAAACAGATAATACAACAGACAATCCCCACCCAGTTTAATACCTACTTTATTCAATCATTATCACTCGGACATCAATACAACTCCCCCCTTTCTCTCTCTACCCCTGTCCAATCAAAACCATCTACAGCTCTCCAATTTCAGTTCATTACCTACCTCACTCATAAGGAAGTTGATCCTTTAACTAAAAACTACTTCAATAGCTGCAGACCAACTACCATCACATTACCTAAAAATGGCCGCAGAAGTCAGACTTCCCTGTGACCATATTAATTAATAGAAAAATATGTCCTATCATTGTGGAAAAAATCCTACATTACTGCACAAAAGCAGTACATCTGCAGAGTTTAATAACTACAGATAGATAGCAATTCTCTCCCACCTCTCCAAAACAGTAGAGAAATGCACCCATATGCAGATAACCCACGCTCAAATCACCTGTTCTCAGAAAAACAACATGGCTTTTGGCCCAGCACAGCACCACTAATGCTCTACTACATTTTACCAATATAATAAACAGACAGAAATGGTGATCTGCTTGTGTCCACCATGTTCCTAGACTTGTTATAGGCATTTGATTACTGTCTCACACCAGAAACTGCTCATTTGTCTCTCAATAGGACTTTCACAATACTCCTTGTTGTGGTTCCACAGTTATCTGGAATGCAATTAAATTGCAACAAACCTACTCACCCTTTCAAACAGTTACTACAGGTGTCCCACACAGCTATATCCTGGGTCCTCTAATTTATTAATGACCTCCACTCCCCATGCTAGTTTAGTTCAGTATGCAGAAGACAACATTAATGCAGCATCAACAATAAATAAGCTCCAAAACATTACCCAAACATGGTTCCCTGTAGAAACCTGGCTCAGCGAATCAAACGCCCTAGTCAACCCCAAGAAAACTAAGTTAATGCTTTTTACCTCAAAAAGTTGCCAAAATAAAAAGCAATTTTTACCATAAAATCAGCAAATACTATCAGTGAAACTAACTCACAGCAAACTTGTAGAATTTGTAACAGATGGGTCTCAAATATGACCAGCATATACGGCACAGCATTAAATCTACTCACCAAAAACTAGGCTCCCTTTATAGAAATCAGTGGATTCCTTACAGATACTGCAAGAAAAGCTAACCACCACCTTATTGCCAACTCTTATACACTGCTCCTATCCTAACAAACGTAAACAATACTCAAAGAAACTTGCCTCCTGCTACAATAGCTAAATTTGCCACAAATCTCCGTAATAGGGCCCATCATTCCCATAGCTTAAAGCAATGAATCTATCTTGAACTACACAACTACAGAACACAAACTCATTCATCATCCAGAAGAATGCTCTGCACTATATAACTTAGTACTGACCTACTGTCCAGCAAGGGACATCCACTGTAGTAACAACGTATTACTTACAAATAAATCAAATGTCGCAGGGGACTCATTCTACACCCAATATGTTGCTAAACTCCATTAGTATCCCCATACAAATAAAACTCTTGACAAACCCAATATTTTTAAACCACTGCTTTAATTTTAACCAATCCTGATCCTGCACATGCTCATCTCAAGGTTGAGACTGCGTTCACAGCACGACAGTCTCCAAATAATCTCCTTAAACAGAAGGGACTCAACCTCTCAGTAAGTTGACAAAATTTTTGTACATAACTGCTGCCTGTATAATCCACTATGTTGCACATGGGCTCTCTCTTTAGTAACTTCTACCTCTATAAAATCTTAGAATGCATAACTAACTACTGTTGGTGTATAAATGTAAACGGAAATGTTACCAGTCTGTGTTTAACTGGAGCCTAGTATAATGCAATATAAGCAAATGCTTTTCTCACCTGGCCTCCTCTAAAAATGGATGTTCCCAGTCAGACTTTCCCAGTAAACAAAGATAAATAAATAATTCTAGATCTATACGGTCTTCAGTTTCTCTCAGTATTGGAACATTAGGATCCAATCAGGATTAGACAGCCGGCAACCTTAGAATCTTCTGTCTCCAAAGGTCCTCCTCTCTCCCATAATGCCCTGCCTGCCTAAAGCTACTCAGAGTTCTCTCTATACAATGACACATACTCGTACCAAAAGGAATGTGAAATCACAGTGAAGGGGAAATTATTAACTGGGAGAGAATTAAGAAAGGTTCTTAAACCAGACCTCAGGCTGGTCCACTAAATCTACCTTAATTTCTGAAAACAGATTACAATATGGAAGGGAAAAAGGTGGACGAGACAGATGGAAAACAACATGGATCTAGTGTTATGGTAAGTACATAAAACTTTCATATTAGATTTGGTCTTTTCCCTCCTTTTCAACTTTTGAGACAGTTTCCTCAGTCATTCAGCTAGGTGGTCCTAGGAAAGAGCACTATGAATTATGGTCGAACTGACTGTTGACCTGGAATAAGACTAAATGTCCAGTTTGTAGTGAGTAATGAATGTAAGAAGCCCATGCGACTAAGAACTACAGCCAAAAAAGGCCCTAGTAGTAGTACTGCTCTAGTAGAATGGCCCTTGGGTCTGAAGGGTAGGAAGATGCCTCTGGAGGTGTACAAATGATATACAACAGGACAGAGCCATCTAGACAAGGCAATTTTTGAAACTGGTCAACTAAGATAGCCTAGACATTCGTTCTGTCCATGTAAAATCTTAATTGCCGATGAATGGTCGAGACAATGAAGCACCTACTCTCCTTTGTTGATGTAACTGGAAAATGGGCAACTCAATAGACTGGTTCAAGGAAGACTCTGGAGGCAATTTTAGGGAGAAAGAAAGGATTAGTCTACAATGAAAGTCTACTTATGAAAAGAAAGTTAGGGAGGACAGTAGGAAAGGGCCTGAAAACTCAGCAAGTCTTCTGGCCAAGATAAATCACTATGAGCGTCTCTTCCAAGACAAAAAAAAAAAAGAAATTATGTCCTTTTCCATAACGTTCCATGTGAGTTGTTCATCTCACCTTTTTGTTCTTACACGTGGGTTCGGAGCCGATCCCTCGGCTCCGAGTCGGCCGCTTTTCAGGCTCAGACTCTCAGAGAAGCTCGAGACCTAGTGTATATCCCATGATGCTCTACTGTAAATCCCCAGATCTAGTGTGCTGCAACCAAAGACAGCCTACAGGAAGAAAGAGAACTATAGTGCCTACCTATCTAGGTAGCTATAGGTTTGTAGAAGGAAGAAACAGTCTGTCCAAGAAGACAGGCTGACAAAACTCGACCAATCCACCAAGGCAACCATCTTTCTCAACAGGAGGGGGAAGGTGGGAGGGAATGTAAGAACAAAAAGGCGAGATGAACAACTCACATGGAACGTTATGGTAAGGGCATAACTTCTCTATGTGAAGTTGTTCTATCTCGCCGTTTTGTTCCTACACGTGGGTAGCATCCCAAGCACCCTAATCCTGGGTGGCTCACAGGAGAACATTCCTGAGCACAGCGGAACCAAAGGAAGCCCTGTCCCTGGAGGTCCTGTCCACTTTGTAATGAGTGATAAACGTGTGAGGTTTTGACCACGTGGCAGCTGCACAGATGGTATCCAAGGGCAAACGAACTGCATGAGCTAATGACATAGAAACAGCTCGGGTAGAATGGGCTTTGACGTTGGTCGGTAATGGCTGGTTAGTGGAGGAATAAATTAATTTAATGCAGTCAGAAAGCCACTTGGATAATGTGATTTTTGATACTGCAGAACCTTTCTTATTCTCTGCGTAAGAGGCGAAGAGTTGATCCGATTGCCTGAAGTCTTTCGTTCTATCCAGGTAGAATCTCAATTGTCTGTGTACATCAAGCTCGTGTAACATATATTCCAGTCTGTTGGTATGGTGTCTAAAAGAAGGTTGGAAGCTCAATGGACTGACTTAAGTTAGTTTCTGAACAGACCTTGGGAAGAAAGGTAGGGTTTGTCCTGAGAGACACCCTATCAGGATGAAAAATCAAATATTGGGGCTTGGAGGATAAGGCTTGAAGTTCAGAGACCCTACATGCAGATGTAATGGCTACCAGAAATATAGTTTTCCAAGACAGAAACTTTAAGTGACAGGAAGAGGCGGGTTCAAAGGGGGCGAGCATCAATTGAGATAAAACAAGATTCAAATTCCAGGGAGAGACAGGGTGTCTTGATAGGTGGCCTGAGATGGTGGGTCCCTTTCAAAAAGGCCTTGCATAGTCTATGGGACATGATGTTAGACCCATTAAACCCTACATGAAAATTGGAAATAGCAGCCAATTGTACTCTTATGGTGACAGCAGCTGCGCAATCATGGAACAAAGACGACAAGAACTCTAAGATGGTATGAATAGGCGTCACATAAGGGTCAATGTAATGATGAGAAGCCCAGTGAACAAATAGTTTCCATTTGCTGTTATATAGCTTCCTGGTAGACAGTTTATGAGAGGAGACTATAATATGTTGGACCGTGGGAGACAAATCTTGAGACCTGGCTAATATGGGAATTGGAGCAGCCAAGCTGTCAGTTTTAGGGAGATGAGGGATGGGTGAAGAACTCCCGATGATCGAGTCAGATCTGGCACTGGGTCCAGGATCCATGGTTCTTCCACTCGATACTTCTGCAGGAAGGGGAACCAAATTTGACGAGGCCAAGATGAGGCTATCAAAATCACAGTCCTTCCCAGCCCTTTGGCTTTCTGTATAAATTTGGTAATTGGCGGGAAGGCATATAGGAGGCCCGGGGGCCAATCGTGTATGAGCGTGTCCCTTGGGTTGCTCCCCCATGGGGGATAAAGGGCAAAGTAGCTGCTGCATTTGGAATTCATCGGAGATGCAAATATATCGCAGCAAGGTTGGCCCCATCTGCGGAAAATCTTGTCCGCCACCTGTAGTTTGAGGGATCACTCGTGAGGCAACAGTATGGCCCTGCTCAGCTTGTCCGCTATCACGCTGGATGACCCCAGGATGTGCGTTGCTATTAGAAAGCAGCTGATGGATACAGCCCATTGCCAAATTCTTAGGGCCTCTCAGCATAACTGATGCAATCTGGTTCCCCCTTGCTTGTTGATGTACCAGACTACAGACATGGTGTCTGTCTGAATAGCAATTGCCCCTGGAGGAAGACAGTCGTGAAAGTGTTGCAACCCCAGGAACACCGTTCTTGGCTCCAGGACATTTATATGCAAATGTGATTCCATGCTTGACCAAGTACCTTGGACAGTCTTTCCCTGAAATAGCCTCCCCCCTATCAGGGAAGCATCTGTGGTCACTGTGGCTGTGGGTTGGGGAAGAACAAAGGGACGTCCGACTACTAGTCGCTGTTCAACCACCAATTGAGATCCTTCTTGCAAAGATTTGTTAACAGAATCTCGTGTGACATGGGCAGTCGTTAGTAAGACCATTGTGCGAAGAGTAGCCACTGGAGTATCCGCATGTGCATGCGCCCTAATGGGACTGCTATCAGTGTGGCTGCCATTTTGCCTAACAGCTGCAGTATCTGGGACGCAGGAGCTTTGTTCTGGGTCAACAGACTGGACAATTGACTTTTTAGAGATACGATTCTTGCTTGAGGCAACCTGATCCTTAAATTGACTGTGTCTAGCTCTGCTCCTATAAAGGTAATACGCTGCGAGGGTAATAACGCAGATTTTTCGAAGTTTAAGGTTATGCCCAGCAGGGAACAAAGGTTGATAGTGTAGTCTCTTGCTTGGATTAGTTGATGCCTGGAGGTGGCGGTGAGGAGCCAGTCGTCCAGATATGGAAACACCCGGAATCCTAAACGTCTCAGGTGAGCCGTGACCACTGCCATACATTTGGTGAACACTCTGGGGGCTGTGGTGAGACCAAAGGGCAGGGCTCTAAATTGGTAATGACTGGCCCCTAGCCGGAAACGCAGGTGATCTCTGGATGATCTGTCCATTTTGATGTGGTAGTAAGCATCCTTGAGATCTATAGAGCACATCCAATCGCCCGTTTCTAAGAATGGGAGAATCGATTGAAGTGTGACCATCCGGAACTTTTCCTTCTTGACAAAGGTGTTGATTTTGCTGAGTTCTAATATGGGCCTCCAGTCCCCTGTTTTCTTTGGAACTAAAAAGAACCTTGAGTAAATTCCGGATCCTATCTGGTCTGCCGGGACTGGCTGGATGACTTTTGTCTAGCAGGTGTTTTGGATTTCTATGGCTGTTAGCTTTCTCAGACTGGGTGGAACATCTGGAATCCTTGTACACATGGGGGGGGGGGGGGGTTGCAAAGGGAATGTAGTAACCTCTGGCAATGATGCTTTTTACCCAAGAATCCGTTGTAATGTTTAGCCAGGCGTTTGGGTATAAAGCCAAGCGACCCCCAACTGCCTCCAGAGGACGACAGCCGGGCTTCCTTTCAGGAACGCTGATAGGGCTTACCAGAGAACTGCGCCCTGTCGCCCTGGTATTACGGACCACCTCTGCCGTTTGGACGGCATCTTCCGTTTTTACCCCCTCCTCTGCCCCTAGAGGGGGTATCCGTAGGTGTGTGTTTTGGAAAGCTTCTTGGGGTTTTCGGAACCACATTTTTCCACTTTGTTGCCCTTTGGGGTACGGTCTAGTTGGAGTGGAAAAACTGACTCCTACAGCAGACCGTCTTTCCTTCTTGTTCACACCTAGTAAGCGTCTCCTTAACTTTAGGCCCGAACAAGGCGGAACCATCGAATGGGTATTGACGAAGGAAGATTTGAAAGCTTCCGCAAAGGAGCAAAGGCGTATCCAGGACCGTCTCCTAAGAGCTATCGCTGAGGCTGCTGCCCTACTCGATCCATCGGCAGCATAGGAAATGAGTCGCATGGATGAGTTTACTATAGAACTGAGGGTGTTGAGTTGTGCAGTCACCTTCTCAGAAACTGCATCAGCTGTGTTACCCTGTAGAATATCTCCCAGCTCTTTAAGGAGATCTCGTTGAAGGTGGGTAAAATGGGTCAGGTAGTTGAGCGATCTCATGGAAAATGCCGCAGAACTAAATATGCGTTTCCCATACCTGTCCATCGTCCTAGAATCCCTATCAGGAGGATAGAAGAAGTTTCCAACATCTCTTTCTTGGTGGCTGCCGGCACCACCACGGCATCAACCGGGACTCCCTTGGTAAGAAAGGCCTTGTCAGTAGGGGAAGTAAACTTGTTGGGCCTCAGAGGGACCGTTTCCACTGAATCAGAGGACTCCCACGCCCTTCGAGCAACCAGATCCATCAGTTCATCGAAGGCCGGGGTAACCCAGGAGGTGGATGGTTGAGACCCAAAGGCCTTCAGGAGAACAGACTCTTCCTCAGTAGGGGCAAGGGACTGCCAATCACCCCTCTGTCTTAAGATGTCCAATATGTCTGCAAATGAGACATCCTCTGAGGGGGATCGTGGGGACGCTTCTGATTGCTCCAAGTCGGTATCCGATGTCAGGGATTCCTGTGGGGAATCCAAGTGCCTCCTCTTGCACAGTTTCTTACTAGGTACTTCATCGGTGGGAGCTTCCGGTAAAGTCCCTGTAGAGGAGGGGCCACCTAATGGGGATACCCGAGGCCCTGGATCTCGACGCTTGGTAGGGACCTGTGGGGAAGAGGTAGAACGAGGCCCTTTAGGTGTAGGGGAAGAAAGATCCGAGGAGGTAGTGGTCTTAGCAGACATGACCTTCCTCATGGCATCGAAGGCACCAGAATCCCGGTCCGAGAAGTCTGTCGGCTCCGAAGAGGCCGGCAGCTCTCCCCGAGCAGAGACCCCCCGCTCCAATAAAGAGGATGAGCTGAAGCCACCTGCGCCGAAGGCCTGAGGGGAAGGGTCGGAACCAAAGTATCGGTCCGACTCCCCACCCCGGAGCCAGTGAGGGACTGTCGACTCAGAGACTCCCTGGTCAGAACCAAGGAGATCAAGGGATCCGAGGGAGGTGGATCAAACCTCGGCTCCGAGGGCTCTACCAACATCGGTTCTGTCCACCCCGGCTCAGAGAGCTCGACTGGCTTCGAAGAAAGAGGAGAAGAAATCAGGGCTGGAATTTCAGGCTTCGAAGCAGAGTGGCTCAAAATGGAAAGCATTTTGGCCAGGGCCGGGTTCTCTAACAGCCGCTTAACCCCTCGGTCCAGGTCCACATCAGAAAGCCTCGAAGAATGTGTCGAGAGATGGGTCGAAGGAGCCAAAGATGGTACTGATTGAAGAATTGGAGACTGAGGAGTCTCCAATATCGGATCCACAAATGGGCTCAGAGGTAAAGGATCGATACACGGCTCAGAGGGCTGTGGAGCTGATGAACGAACCAAACCAGAGGAGCTCGGAGCAGATGACTTGGGCTCCGAGGACCCCTTGGACGACTTTGACCCCTTCGAAGCCTTGGAAGAAAGGTCGGCCTTGTCCAACGTAGCCTGAAATTCAGGCTTCAGGAGTCCCCTACCAGCTTCCTGCGCCTTTCCAAAAGAACCCTGGCGCTAAAGGAGTGGCAGATAGAGCACACCTCCTCCTGCAAATGAACAAAACCCAAACAGTACACGCAGGTGGAGAGGTTGTCTGTAACAGACATTTTTTGACCACACACACACCTTTTAAATCCTGGCTTTTGTTTTTCTGACATCTTAAACAATATAAATTCAGGTCCCTGAATCTCAATATTAAGCCAAAGAAATAACACACCAGTTATCTAAGTATCTAAATTTTAACTATTATAGTTAACTATGAACTAAGCACTCTACAGGATATATGTGTATGTGTATATGTATTTATATATATATATATATATATATATATATATATATATATATATATACACATATATATATATATGGGTCCCCTTTAGTTGACCGAACCGACGATTCCCCGACACGCGGAAGACGAAGACCAAATGACTGACAGGAAAGTTTAACGAAAGGGTGATTTGCCGACAGCGGAAAGACCGACAAGGGTAATGTGTGAGTGCGACTCGGTAAGTGTGCGACAGTGACGGAGTTAGGAGCGGTCAGGTAAGTGTGCGATATTGCGGGATTTTGGGTTAGGGTGTGGGAAAGGTGAGTGTGTGTTAAGTGTCGGAGTTGGGGTTCTGGTAAGGTAAGTGTGTGATAGTGAGGGACTGTAGTTTAGGGACGGGTTAAGTGAGTTAGGTTTAGAGTGCGGGTAGGGTGAGTGTGCGATAGTGACGGGCTTTATGTTTTTGGGTGGGTTAAGTGAGTTAGGGTTAGGGTGCAGGTAGGTGAAGTGTGCGATAGTGACAGTCTTTAGGTGTAGGGGTGGGTTAAGTGAGTTAGGGTTAGGGTGCAGGTAGGGTGAGTGTGCGATAGTGTCGGACCTTAGGGTTAGGGTTTGGGTTAGGGCTAGTGGCTATGCTATGTAGTGTAATGTGTTGTTTACGTTCGGTGTGTCGGTGTAATGGTGTTCGGTGTTTTGCGTTGTCGGTTTTGTTTTGTGTGTTGTCAGTTATCTGGTCTCGGTGGTTTGTGTGTCGGCGAACTGGCGTGTCGGTTTTCTAAAGTAGACCCATATATGTATATGTATATGTATATATATATATATATATATATATATATATATATATATATATATATATATATATATATATATATATATATATATATATATATATGTATAGATATATATATATATATATATATATATATATATATGTATAGATATATATATATATATATATATATATATATATCTAAGGTTAAAGGTGACAGAAGTGCACACACGAGCTGACAGAGCCCTGTCACGCCCAAACAGATGAGAGGCCTAGAAAAACCTTAGAGAGAAAACACTTCAAAAATTTCACTAGATCTAAACGAACTAACTAAACCCTAATACTATAGAAAAATCACATCTATTTTAACCATATAAAGATAAAATTATCCATAAAAATTCTCTATAAATATAGAAAAAATAAGTCACTGGCCCGAGCTTCCTCAGACGAGCTGTAGATCCGTTGCAGCGGCAAACTAGATCTGGGAATTTACAGTAGAGCATCATGGGATATACACTAGGTCTCGAGATTCTCTTAGAGACTGAGCTTAAAAAGCGGCCGACTCGGAGCAGAGCGGCGAGATAGAACAACTTCACATAATAGGTTTGACAATGTCAAGGGTGCAACAGTGATATCTTGACCAACACTAGATTTAGAATGGCTGCCAAATGGAACTTTGAGCCATGAATATGAGAGTCCAGCCAAGAAATCCAAAATAGTCTAATAGGGGCAGAAAATGTATCTATACCATGAAAAATCAGAGAAACATTTCCATTTGCTACTGTAATTTTTTTCGTCATCCCAGAAGCTGTCCACTAGAAAAATATGAAGTTGTTTGGAAAGCTTGGGATCTCTGGCCATCATGTAAATGGAGTAAGTGGGCAGTTTGAGAAATTCCAGATTTGGGTGAGATTGACCCAAGGGGTAAGAGATCACATCTGGAATTTGTGCCCAGGACTCGAGAGTGAAGAAAGTGGAGGGGCCACAGAAGTGAAAAAAAACACATACCTGTCTGGACCAGAAAGGGGCAATGAGGATTACTTTTGCACTGCAACAGGCTGCTTTCTGTAGGAATTTGATCATCAAGGGTGTCTGAGGAAAGGCATTACAGGAGACCTGGGGGCCAAGCATACAGAAGAGCATCCCCTCAGTGACTGCCCCTTGGGGGGGGGGGGGGGGGGGAATCAGGACAAAGAACGTGCTATACTTGGAGTTGCAAAGATTTTACAGCATGGCTATCCCCAAGACCATCAGATTTGAGTTGCTACTGCTAGACTGAGGTCTTAAACTGTCTACTAGAATGTTAGTAATTCACATCCCAGGGAAAAACATCAGAAAACATTGCAAGGACACTGTCCATTGCCCCACACACAACCTCTCAACACAGTGAGTAAGAGTAGATTCCAAGTAAAACACTACTGTTGTGAAACTAATTAGCACACCTTTGAGGAGGCAGTTTTGGAATGCCTCCTATGGTAGAACTGCTCTCATCTCCAAGACATTGATGGGTAAAAGCCTCTGTTTAAGACCGGATACCTTGGACAGTCCTTCCGACATTCTGTCCCCCCACCCCAGGGGAGAAGCATTCATGGTTACTGTGTCTTTGGTCACAGTAAATGCAAAGGAATGACCTAGATAACTAGAAGGGAGGTTATCTACCAGTGGATGTAAAGCAGTCTCACACTGGTAAGATGGATTAGGTAGGTGATTAGGTGGAAGTACATAGACCATGAGAATTCTACAGTGGAACCTGTTAACTCTCAGTAGCACCTTGCTAGGAGTACAAAAATAGCTGTTTCTATATATCCAAGAACGCTTTGAATGAAGACAGTAGGAGGCTTTGGGTACAAACAAATAAGACTGGCAAGAGTTTGCAGAGCTGGCACCCATGGATGAGGTTGGCCCAAGGGGTGAGAAAATCTGGACTTGTGCTTGTTAGTGTTCAGGTGACATCCGATAAAACTCTAAGCACCGTTTTGGTTCCAGCTTAGACTTCTCTAGATTGATGGCTATTTCCAAAAGACAGGCATTGATGAAGCAAGCAGTCCCTTGCTTGGGCCAAAGACATGATTGACACTGCCATAAGAAGTCATCCATGTACAGAAATACCTTGGAGGGAGCTATAATAAGCCCAAAAGGCAGTGCTCAAAATTGATAGTAACCTTCTGGAGTACCTCTATCTTTATCGGATAGTATGCATCTCTGAGGTCCACAGGGCACATCCAGTCATTCGTCTGTAGAAAGAATAATTGAACAGTAACCATCTGTAAAATTTAGTCCAGATGACTTGCTAGCTTGGCTTGCTTAGGTCCAAGATGGACCAGAGGTCCTATGTTTTGTCACCAAAAACCCTCATACACCCTGGATTCCTAAATGGTCTGGTGGGACCTTTTTGGATTACTTAGTTTGACAGCAGCTTTTGGATTTCTAATGCTACTTACCTTTGCTGTTGGGGTGAAACATCTGGGAGCAGTTTTTGTTTTAAATTTGTAAAGATGTGGAACAGGATATAGTAAACTCTGGAAATGTCACTCAACACCTACGTATCTGATGTCATGGCTTCCAAATCCTGTGACTGGAGAGACAAACACCCCCCAGCTGCCTCCACAGCAGAGCAATTGGGCAATTTTAATTGCTGAAAGGGCTCCTTGATAAAGCACTTCTGAAGCCCTAAAACTGCCAACCACCTCCGCCTCTGAGGAAATGATCATTAAAGGTGTCACCCCCCCCCCCACACACACACACACCTAGGGAGCTATTACTAGAAGTGTCTTAGGAAAACTGCTGTGATTTACAGAAGCACATGTTCCTCCCCCCTTCAGATTCCTGCAGAAGGTCTTTCGAGGGATGGAGAAATGCATCTCCATGTCAGACAAGTTTACCTTTGTTACTTTTTGAGAGTGTTTCTGACTTTAGGACAAGAGAGCATTTAAGAATAAGGCTAAGAACAGTCTACAAAATTGCAATGATGCATCCAGGCATGACTAACAATACCAGTGTTTCCTGCCTGAGCCACACCATCCGCCGCACTACTGATGAGGCACATGGAGATGTTGGGTATAGGTCACCTGGTGGACAGCTGTCACCAATGCCATACGAGAGTCTGAGAAAGGCTTGGTAGCTACCAACTAGGATGCTTCAGAAACCAAATACTTTGAAGCCTCTAAGAGTGCCAAATAATTCAATGCATGAAGAGCAAATGTAGCAACAAAGAAGCTACAAGGGAGCCCCCAAGCCAGGGCTGGTCAAAGCTCGAAGGCACAGTCTGTCCAGAGACCAACTCATGACAAATTCAGGCCAGAACTGAAGAGAAGGTTCTGGATAGTTCTGTCAAAGGAACAGTAGAACCAGTCTTTGAATTTGATAATATCCTCTCTATGATACTGAGAACTCTCACTGAAGCAAGACTGCTAGCCAGGAGTGCCCTCTTGATCAGGGAACCTGAAGAAAGTCTCGGTACAAGCCACTGACCCTATCTAGGGCAGAGGCACTGACAGGTAGAGATGGCTCTGAAAACCTTTGGGTTGAATCAGATCTGTTGGTCCTCTGTCCCAAACAGCTCTGGGATACACTGATCCAAAGAAATTTAAAGTCAAGTACATCTTGGAAGGAGTTGGATCTGACAAAAGCCAGGCAGTTGGAACAGATTCGTAATGGAAGTTGCTCAGCTGGAACAGATTCGTAATGGAAGTTGCTCAGAACTAATGGCAACAGCACATGGCCTGGTGGCAGAACAGACAGTCAAAGCCAAAGGAATAGGACCGTTAACTCGGAGAAAGGGAATAATGCCAAGGTCCTTTTGAGCCTTCAAGAAGAATCTCATGAGATGGTATAAATCCAGGTCTTTGATGCTCTTAAGTAGATCTAGTTGGCCTGCAGGAAGCCAAAGTACTTGATTTACTAGGCTTTTGTAGTTTCAGAGAAACCACCTAGATCTGAAAGGGTGACGATTGGATCTAGTGGGGAGAAGGCTCTGAAGAAAATTCAGGTTCTGGCATTAAGGGGAAATAATGTAATCCATTGCTGGAGCCACTGTTAAAAGGCTCAGAATATCCAAAATTATCACAGAGGTTGTATCAAAGTCCGGCATAGATAAAGTAAGAGACTGAAGCCAAGGAGGCACCAATTAGACCCCTTCAAATAAATCAGGATCAAGGGCTTAGTGTCTTTGGGTGCAGATAGCCCTCTAAGGGTGAAACAGAATATATTTCACTACTTTTTTCTTTTAACCAGTTTTTCTCTCTGCGTTTTTTCTTCATCCTAGTCTTGTTTTCCTTCATTTCCACTGACTTTAAAGGGGAAGAAGCTGCAGCAGTAGCAAAGGGTAACACATTTAAGAACCAAATTTAACCTGGCAATCAACCAAGGCCTGTGACCCAAAGGATGCACAGGCCTGGCATGCAAAAGTGAGCTGCTCAGGCCCAAGGTAATAAACACATGCATGTGTAGCCTGACAGGGTAGCTTATGCTCATGCCCCACATATTTCCTAAATCCAGACGTCTAACTATACAAGGAAGAAAGACAGCAACAACTAGAAGTACAACTGAAAAACTTGTCAAAAATTACAAAGGCTAAAAATCGGCAAATAAAATTGCTGACTCCTGAAACAACAAGTATGAAGAAAGGAGGGATAAATGAAGCGTCTCTCCTCCCCTGGTTTGAGGGAGAAAAAATAGTCAGGAAGAGAAAACCCTGTTAAAAAGGCAAAGCACAAAGTCTTTGTAAAAGTGGTAAGCTAAGGCTGTGGGGAACACATTTCTGATAAATTATATGCATGGAGACAATAAGGAGAGAGGGCAGTTAAAAAAAAAAAAAAAAAAAAAAAAAAAATTTTTCTGATCCAAATAGCCAAAGGTTGAGAGGCAGAATGAAAAGACATCTGATACAAAGCTATGTATTCATCAGCTCACATACTTCAGTTATGTATGGCACGACAAAGGTCTGTGCACTATTTCTACATTCATACTATTGCCTCCCAATCTTTAGACAAATGCTTTCACCGCCAGGTGTGTTTTTCTTTTTTTTTTTTATGGAGGGAACACAGCAGAGACTTTTCCTCACCAGGGAATATCCAGGCTTAAGATTAATTACTCGAGTTACAAGGCAGCCAGAAAGTGCAGGAAAGCTGTGGGTGCAGCGACCAGCCACTGAAGACTTACCGTTAAGAAGCTCTGTTTCACAAATCTTTCTAACCAGTTCAGCCTCTGTATCCTCTGCCGATGCTCCCACCAGTCCCATCTCTTCATCAAGTCCACTCTCATTGTTGTCCTGTTATCAGAAAATGGAGAAGCAGGTTAAAGTACTGCTAATGAGGCAGAAAAAAAAATCAGGGCATTCAAGGCGAACAAACACAAAGCTTAATTAATTTTTGCTCTTTCAGATGCAACTCACCTTTGTAAAACTACAGGACTTGTGCACCTCACTTATATTAGAGGGAAAAAGTGATTCTAGGTGCCTGAAACATGCATATTTATTTTCTTTGTTATACTTGTTACATATAGCAATGTACTACTTATACTATTTTATTTTTTACTGCTTGCGCCTTAAATAATGTGTATTGTTTATGGAGCTTTTCTCCCCTGGTCTCCGCTGAAAAAAAGATTTCCAATCCAGTCGGACACTACCCAGTTAACAAATGTAAATAAAATAAAGGAGCTAAAGCAAGCTCATAGCCTAAAGGTCACAATAAAATGTCATGAGCATTTATCTGTGCTAGGCAGCAAACAGATATTTACTTACAAAAAGAATAAAAACTTTAAGAAATTGTTACAGTACAATGCTAAAGGTACCAATACAAACCTAACAAAACTAGCATGTTTGCCATTTGACTTTATACTTCTGCCATGTATATAAGCATGATGAGATTATGGCGAATTTACTGGCATGCAAGAGCCATCCAAACAGAAGATAAGCATGCTTTTGTGTAAGCATGCTACTAATAAGGAAACTTTAAGGATCTTTTGGATTAGATAGAATATAAATGGCAACAGACTTTATGCTCGCACATTTCCTGGTATTAATAAAATGCTCAATTATAAAGCTCTTTAAGAACAAACCATTGAGAAAACGATTCACGTTTTTGATTGGTTGGGCTTTCCAGCAAAGCTAAAAAGGCAGCAGACTAATGGGGCAGACCCAACATTCATGAGGTGCAAACTCCAGAGAAGACATGGTGCATTCAAAGGGCTCAACACACATGGATTCTGTTTAAGGAACTGTTTGGCCAGCCAGTACTGGACCACAGCTCCAATCCTACTTAAGTTGATGTACAGAAACAGAGGACAGAAGATCCTTGAGCAAAGAACACAGATCACACAAGTGCCTGGGGTGAGTCACAAGCATACGTTGATTATGGAAGAACATTCCCTTCCTTCCAAATAAAGAAACCTCGCTGAGCCAAGAGGCATATTTCAGGTGGAAGGCTTCCTGTTAGCTTCAGTCACACTTCTGGCATCTCAGCCAAAAAGCCTGGTGGAATCAGAGGGTCTACAGCAGAAATCGAGCTGTGAGTAGCCCTTGCTATGGGGACTTTCTTGGCTAGAATCAGCAGTATGGTTAAGATAGTGTACCACTAGGCAGCAGTCTCTAAAACACAAACCAGCCTAGGCATTCAACAATATATTTTTTGTATTCACTGAAATTCCTGGGTAAGCATGCAATTAAAGGGAGTGGTGGAAAAGCATATGGTAACTTTCCTAGAAACATAATGGAGGAAGCAACCTTTACTAAACTCCCTGTTGCTAATGAGCATTAAGCACAAGTGGAGTAAGATAGCATTTCACCCTCTCTTCCAATGGTGAAGCAAGTTGTTCCCTAAGATGCCCTACTAATGGAAGGGTCAAACCAGACTGTTCCCAAATTCAAAGAAATGGAGGGGAGATAAAAAAACGTTCAGAGAGCTCACTGGTACATTTCCTTCCCAAAGATGGGAACTTCAGGAAGTGATGCCTCTAGTATGGCCAACTAGGCTTGAACCACCTCTATGCATTAGTATAAGAACATGCCTCCTTGCTCATTAAAGCACCAAATGAAAGACCAGCTGTAAGACAAATCTGGAAATGCCTTGGATGCACCCCCCCCCCCCCACATTTATCAAAGCTAGGACTGGACAGAACTCCAGCTGGTTAATTAAGGTGCCTTTCTGTCTAAGGAGATGCATTTGCACTAAACTCCTTGGAGATGGTAAGATAAAATGCCCAACCTGCAACAGAAACATCCATTACAAGACTTGTGATGGACTTAGTTACGTATAAGGGGAGACTACTGGGGATACGAAGGGGTTGTTCCACCACATACTAAGGCCTAGCTATAGTGGATCAGTACCATGATCGAAATCAGTAAGCAATGAAACCACAAATGCATCCCAAAGTGTGCAAAGAAAAAAAATCTGAAGAACATAATTGTAAAATGGCCCAGATGATGAGGAATGTCTGAGTGAGGACCTCCTGGCTGTACTTCCAGCCATGCACAGCTTCCCAGGTCTTTTCTATGAGCAGGAATATTCTAAACTGGAAAGTGTCCAGTTTCATGCTGAACAAAGAAAGTACAGTTGGGTACACCTACCATAAATGTAGATGTTCGAGTGTCTTCACTGTTGCAGTCATAACCGTAGGGTGTTCCTGCCGGCAGGCAGCCCGAGGTCGGCCAGAATTCCAAAGTCTGGGTCCGGCGTCGGCTGTACCAGCAAGTACCCTGACGTCAGAACGCAGAGGTACAAAGCTGACAGCCGACGCCATCTTCTCCAGTCTTTCTTGCCCCAGATGTCAGAAGTCCCCCAAAATAACCAAAAAAGGTGTCCAAAAAGGAAACACAAATACACCACAAAAGAAGATAAGAGGGGATAGGTGGGAGGGAAACACCTACTGCAACAGTGAAGACACTCGAACATCTACATTTATAGTAGGTGTACACAACTGTACTATGTTCTTCGTGTTTCACTGTTGCAGTCATAACTGTAGGGTGGAATCCCAAAGCTGTGATAAGGGAGGAGGTTATACAGAAGGGGCAGCCAGAAGGCCCTGCAAAACAGCAGAGGCAAAACCTGCCCAAGACTTAGAATACAAAGGGAGATTATAGTGCTTAGAAAAAGTATGCACTGAACTCCAAGTGACAGCTTCCAAAATGTCCTTGGTAGGAACTCCTCTGAGAAAAGCTGCTGAAGTGGCAGCTGCTCTAGTAGAATGACTTCTAACAGTACCAGAAATCTACTTCCCAAAGTGAGAGTAACAAAACCTTATTCCATGGGCAATCCATTTGGAAACAGTTTGTTTAGAGATGGCCTTGCCTAGAGAACTTTTAGTTATGTACTTACCATAACTTTAGATGTTTGGGATCCATCTCGCCTACATTCTTACTTGTTTGGGTAAAGCAGAAGGAATCAAAGGCCCTTGTAGAGCCAAGCTGCCAGGCAGAGAGTCTTGATTTGAGTGTGTAGCATCTGACCCTGATGCTGGGACAGAAGAGAAGGAAACAGAGGCAGAATCCATGGAGGTTCCAAGAACAGGTGTCTTAAAGTTGGGTACCAAAACTGCCGAGGCCAATTTGGAGCTATCAAAATGATAATCCTGGGTTTGTCCTGTTTTATTTTCAGTAATACCCGAGGCAGAAGAGGAGGGAAGGCGTATCCCGAAAGATTCCTCCAGCTGAAAGACAGGGCATCCACTTTCCAAGCTGTTTTGTGGAAGGACCTGGTGCAAAAGAGAGGCAGCTGATGATTGAGATGGGATGCAAACAGATCTATCTGAGGGCAACCCCAAACTGTCGTAATCCTGCTGAATAAGTTGGGGTCTAGCATCCATTCATGAGGATCCAAAAGATTTCTGCTTAGGCTGTCTGCTAAGAGATTCTGTTTTCCTGGAATGAATTGAGCTTGAAGATGCAGATTCAGATTTAGAGCTGTGTCCCATAAACTCATGGCTAGTCTGCAAAGGGGGTATGAGTGAGAGGCTCCCTGCTTGTTTATATACCACATGACTGTGGCATTGTCTGTGCGAATCAGATGTCCTGGTTGCAAAAGATTCTGGAAGGCTAGAAGAGCATTTTGGACTGCCAACATTTCCTTCAAGTTGATGTGCCAGGGGAGATGCTTCTTTGTCCAATAACCCTGCTGGCAATTGTTTAGGTAATGAGCTCCCCAAGCATAATCCGAGGCATCTGTGGTTATGATCTGAGCAGGATGAGGTAGACGAAAGGGATTCCCTTTGTTTAAAGCACAAGCCCTGGACCACCAAAGGAAAGGAACTCTTTTTGGAGGCAGGGAATCAGAGGTATCATTGTTTCCAGGCTGTGGTAATGCTGAGACCATACACTCTTTAGGTACCATTGAAGTTTTCTCATATGAAGCCTTGCATTTGGAATCAACAGGATGCAAGAAGCCATGTAGCCCAAAGCCTGCAGGAATTTCCTTGCAGTGAGCTGAGTTAAAGTAGCCAAGGTCTTGAAAATTGATGCCAGCTGTACTTGTTTTTCTGGAGTAAGGAAGGCCTTTTGTAAGCTTGTGTTTAGAAGAGCCCCCAAAAAGATCATTTGTTGAGAGGGGATCAAATGTGACTTTTTTGTGTTCACTGAAAATCCCAGTAGTAGGAGAAGACGCTGAACAAACTGTAGATGTTGAAGTAAAAGATCCTTGCTGTCCGTCTGAATAAGGCAATCGTCCAGGTAGGGGTAAATCTGAATTCCTTGGAGTCTGCAATAAGCTACTACTGGAGCCAGACACTTGGTAAAGACTCTGGGTGCAGTAGATAAGCCAAAGGGCAGTACAGAGATGAAAGCGTCTCGAACCTGCCTTGAATCTGAGGTATTTTCTGCGCTCCTGTCTGATGGGAATGTGTAAATAGGCTTCCTTCAAGTCCAATGTCACCATCCAAGCATCCTGGGAGAGCATGGGAAGAAGTTGTTGCAGAGTAAGCATCTTGAATTTTGGAATCTCCAGGAAGGTATTTAACACTGAGAGGTCCAGAATAGGTCTCCAGGAGTTTTGTTTCCTTGGGACCAGAAATAGTCTGGAGTAAAAACCTTCTCCCATCTCTGGAAGTGGAACAGGTTCTATGGCTTTCATGACCAATAAGGCGTCCACTTGATGTAAGGCCTCTGACCATTGATGTTTTGGTAGATCCGGCCAACCCGAAGACCTTGGCAGAGTATGAAAGTGGAAATTGTAGCCTCTTAAAATCACATCTAAAACCCATTTGTCCTGGGTAATACGAGTCCAATTTTGGTAGAAAAGAGAAAGTTTTCCTCCGAGAGGGGCTTCCAGGCAAGGAGGACCTGAAGCCCAACGGGGAGAGTCATTGAGTCTGCTTCTTTTGAGATTGAGGTCCGTCTTCTCCCCTTCTAGGTGAAGAAGCAGTTCATTGTCTGGACCTGTAAGAGGCCTGAGACTGCCCCCGGCGTCTGGAGCGTCTATATCTTCCCCTTTGAGGCCTGTCAGACATGGGAAAGGACCAATTTTTGGAGGGCCAATTTCTAGAAAATCTAGGAGGCCGAACTTAACAGTCTGCATAGACTTTGCTTTTTCTTCCATCTTTTTAATAACCTCCTCAGCCTTGGACCCAAATAAAACATCATGCTGAACAGGGGCATCTAACAGTTTAGCCTTAACCTGTTCCCGTAAATTCTGCTCCCGAAGCCAAGCATGTCTCCTGATAACAGTACCAGAGGCTGCGGCCCTGCAAGAAGCTTCCAAGGCATCAAAACCACAATGTAAACTATGTTTGCTAACTTGTTCAGTTGCATGCAATACATCCTGTAATTCCTTGTCCTCTGCACATGCAGGAAAGGTAGAGAGCCTTTGCTTTAGGACAGACAAAAGAAATTGCTGATACTTGAACATGTGAAACTGGCAATTTAAAGCTCTAATAGAAAGAGTAGCAGAAGTGTAAACCTTTTTGCCCACCTGTCCAAGGCACGGGAATCCTTTTCAGAGGGAATAGGATTTTTAGAAGAAGCGGCCTTAGCAGCCCTAGAACCCTGAGAAATGGTTTCAGGATCAGCAGAAGGGTTCTTAAATAAGAATGGATGGGAGTCAGGGACTCTGTAAATTCTATCAGGCTTAGAAGGTGCAGGCGGCAAAGAATCAGGATTTAGGTTAGCTTCAGAAAAAGCATCATCCACAATATCAAGTACAGGAGGAATGGCCAAAGGTCTGTGTTGAGGGAGAAGGAGAAATCCCCCAAGTCTCTTCTTGGAAGCAGAATAATCCTGACCTTCCCAATGAAAATGCTCCCTCATGTCATGTAAGGTTTCCCCTAAAGAGAAATCTTCAGGGGGAGAAGCAGAGGGAATAGAGTCCTCTGCATCAGAATCCTCATAAGGAGGAAAAGAATAATCCTGGTCAGAGGAAGAGACAGAAGACACAGAAGCCTGATCAGAAGAATCATAAGGAATATCCTGTCTAGGCCTTTTTTCTGGAGGAGGGTGAGAACCCCTAATCATTGTAAGTAAATCTTCAGCCATCCGAAGTAATTGCTTCTGGGACTTGGGAGCTGTATCCGAGGCAGCTTGTGAAGAAACCCTTGGTTTAACAGGAGTATTTGACTTTGCCTTTGTCTTTGTAGATATAGTAATATTAGAAGGCCTGAAAACCCCATCAGAAGCCGGTACCTGCACAGTGGTTCCGGACCCATCTGAAGGAGCAACGTCCGAAGGTCCTGCAGCAGATAAAATACTGGGCCTAGAAGGCTCCCCATGGGAGTCCGTGTCGGCCATCGGTTCCGAAGTGGCGGACGACAGGGGCTGCAAAAGCGCCTCACTGACTACTGCCGAACCCGAAGCTGGCTCCGGCTGCAAAATATCATGTTTGGACCTCTGAGGCCTATCCTTGTCTTTGCGTTTTTTCTGAATTCCGGTTGTTGGTAAAGTATCCGACGACATCCTATAATTAAATCGTCTACCGAAATAATTCAAGGCCCAATCGTACCTACGCTTGATAGTGCGAGAATTAAACCTGGCACAGAACCGACAGCAAGAAACTTTGTGGTCAGGGCCTAAGCAAGGTAGACAGTAAGAGTGGAAATCTTTATGAGCTATTTGTTTTCCACACGATATACAATTATTAACTTTTTCTGACATCGGAGGAGCAAGAAAAAAGATTCCCCAATGGGGTACTTAGCTTAAGAGAAGTAGAAAACTTCGGACCGACGACAATCAAAGCACGTTGTCTGAAAACGCCAACCAACGACTTGCGAGCTGCTTTCCACCGCACGGCAAGAAAGACTGGAGAAGATGGCGTCGGCTGTCAGCTTTGTACCTCTGCGTTCTGACGTCAGGGTACTTGCTGGTACAGCCGACGCCGGACCCAGACTTTGGAATTCTGGCCGACCTCGGGCTGCCTGCCGGCAGGAACACCCTACAGTTATGACTGCAACAGTGAAACATGAAGAACATCTCCTATGAGATGGTAAATGTAAGGACTCCTTACAGGTTATGCTGAAACTCAGAGGTAGCAACCAGGGGTGCTTCCACTCTAATGATGTCTAGAGAGCCTTGATGATGCCAAAAAGTAGTTGTACACTTACCATAAACGTAGATGTTCGAGTGTATTCACTGTTGCAGTCATTACATTTGGGTTATCTGCTTGCAGGTAGCCCTCAGTCAGCCTGATTAACAAAGTCTTGGTTCCTGCGTCAGTTGCGGTCTCTTCTTCCGTGATGTCAGGTCGTCAGGGGTATAAAACATGCAGCCGATGTCATTACATCAGTTTTTCATGCCCCAGATGTCAGGTGCCCCCCAATGGGAAGCAATTAAATCTATAACTATACAAGGTTATACCTCAAACAAAAAAGCAAATACACCAAAAAGCTTTTAAGCATTGAAAAGGAGAGAAGAGGTATAGCCAAACAAAGTCAGGGGGCTGGAGGGAGGGTAACCAGGACTGCAACAGTGAATACACTAACATCTACATTTATGGTAAGTGTACACAACTGTACTATGTTCTTCGTGTTTCACTGTTGCAGTCATTACAGTTGGGTAGATTCCCAAAGCTAAGGATGGGAGAAGGAATTTAGATAGCATTAGGACCAGCTATAAGGCCTTGCAAAACTGCAGTGGCAAAGCCAGCTCTGGATTTAGAGAAAATTGGCAAATGGCAATGCTTGGTGAAAGTATGTACAGAACTCCAGGTAGCAGCTTCTAGGATGTCCCTGGTAGGTACGCCTTTGAGAAAGGCTGTAGAGGTAGATGCAGCCCTGGGATCTGATCCTCTGTGGGATAGGTTTTCCATGGTGCTTATAGCAGAAGTGCATGCAATGGCCTATCCATTTGGAGATGGTTTGCTTTGAAATAGCCTTCCCCCTCTATCCCAACAGCAAATGCCACCAGCAGTTCAGATTTCCTTTGAGGTTTAGACCCGTCCAAGTAGAATCGAAGTTGTCTGTGCACATCTAAGGAGTGCAGTATCCTATGTTCATCGTGTTTCACTGTTGCAGTCATCACTCTTTGGTTATCCTGCTGGCAGGCTACCCGAATTCCAAAGTCCTGGTCTGGCGTCGGCTGCTGTTGCCTCTTCCCTGACGTCAGTGTGCCAGGGGTATAAAAGATGCAACGGACACAATTTTCTTCAGTCTTTCTTGCCGCGAGGTGCCCGAAGCAAAAGCAGTTCGCAAGTGCCGGTCGACCGACTCCTGAGATTTTCATATCCGAATTTCAGAACCGAAGTCTTCATTAAAGTTAAGTACCCCGTTGGGGAAACTTATTTCTTGCTCCAGATCGATGTCAGAAAAAGTTAACAATTGTATTTCTTGTGGGAAGCAAATACCTCAATAAGGATTTTCACTCTTACTGTATTCCTTGCCTAGGCCCTGACCACAACGTTGCTAGCTGTTGGTTTTGTGCTAGATTTAAGCAACACACTATTAAGCGTCGGTTTGATTTTGTATTTCATTACTTTGGCCGAAGATTTAATTATATAATGCCGTCGGAACAGCCGATGACCGGAGTTTACAAAAAATGCAAGGACAAGGAGAAGGATAGGCATCAGAGGTCCAAAACTGACGACTAGGCCTCCGTTAGGCCAGTCGCCGGTTCTCAGTGAGGCACTTTCGCAGCCCCTGGCGCCCGCTACCTCAGAGCCACAGGCCGCTTCCGACTCCCATGTGGAGCCGACTGGGTCTCTGGATACTCAAGGCATTGGACACTCGGAAATCATTCCCTCAGATGGGTCCGGAGCCGCTGAGCAGGCATCGGCTTCTGAGGGGGTGTCTTCAGACCTACACAGTTATATGTTAAACCATCTTCAGCTTCAAAGACAAAGACTAAAGCAGCTCTAAAGACAAACAAACAAGTACAGCATTCTCCTACTCAAACTTCCATGCCTAAAAAACAGATGCTTAAAATGGCCGAAGTCCTAATTACTTTGATCAGGGGTTCCCATCCCCCTCCTGATAAGAGGCCTAGGCAAGAGACAGAATAAGATTCTTCTGATCAGGTTTCTATTTCCTCCGATTCCTCTTCGGAACAGGATTATTCTATTCCTCCCTATGAGGACTCTGATGCTGAAGAATCCATTCCTTCAACCTCACCTCCTGAGGATTATTCTTTTGGGGAAACCCTGCATACAATGAGGGAGCATTTCCACTGGGAGAGCCAAGATTACTCTGAATCTAAGAAAAGGCTCAGAGACTTTCTGCTACTTCGTCAGCACAGACCCCTCACTATTCCACCTGTTCTAGACATTGTAGATGTATTTTCAGGGTCCGGCCTGTCCCCTGACTCTTTACCCCCTGCACCTGCTAAGCTAGACAGATACTACAGGGTCCCAAATTCTCAAATTCCTATATAAAAACCCAGCTGCTGACCCAGAAACTATATCACAGGGTCCCAAAGGGGTCAAAGCTTCCAATGCAAAAAACCCTGTCCCCTGTGATAGGGATTATAGGGCACTGGACAGATGGGGAAAAAAGTTTACACTTCTGCTACCTTGGCTGTAAGGGCTTTAAATTGTCTGTTACATATGCTTAAATATCAGCAATACTTAATGTCACTGCTTAAACAGAAATTGTTGACAAATTCTGAATGTTCAGAGAACAAGGAAATGCAGGATTTATTGCATGCAGCTGAACAAGTGGGAAAGCATACTTTGCAATGTGGTTATGATTCACTGGAAGTCTCTTGCAGGGCCGCTGTTACAGGTTCTGTTGTTAGAAGGCATGCTTGGTTAAAGGAACAGAATCTGCCTGATCATGTTAAAGCAAAATTATTAGATGCTCCATTACAGCATGATACTTTATTCGGTGCTAAAGCAGAAGAGGTGTTGAAGAAAATGGAGGATAAAGCGAAATCCATGCAGACAGTTAAGGATCTCTTACAGGAACAGCCACCCAGATTTAGCAGGAATTGGCCTTCTAAAAATTGGTCCTTTCCAGTGTCAGACAGACCCACAAAGAGGCAGATACAGACATCCCAGAGGCAGATCTCAGTCCCAAGGTTCATACAGGCCTCAACAATGGGGTGCTCCTACCTCCAAAAGTGGAGAAGACAAATCACAACCTTACAGGAAACAATCCCAATGACTTTCCTCTGCCAGATCCAAGCACTTTTCTTTTGGCAGCCCCCTTAGGTGGAAAACTAGCACTTTTTTCATCAAATTGGCAAATGGTTACCAAAGACAAATGGGTTTTGAACAGAGTCCCAAGGCTACAGGTTCCATTTTTACACCCTACCAAGGGCAAAAGGTATGCCAGACCTGCCACACAATCAATGGGCAGAGGCACAAAAGCAAATTACAGCCCTCATGGACATGAGGGCCATTCAACAAGTACCACAACAAGAGCAGGGGCAAGGATTTTACTCCAGACTTTTCTTGGTGCCCAGAAAGGACAAAGCCTGGAGACCAATACTAGACCAGTCTATACTAAACACGTTTCTGGAGGTTCCAAAATTCAAGATGTTGACTCTACAGCAGCTACTGCCCATGCTGGGCAAGAAGGCTTGGCTCGTAACTTTGGACCTAAAAGAGGCATACCTGCATGTCCCAATCAGACAATCTTGCAGAATATACCTCAGATTCATAGCTGGCTCAATACACTACCAATTCTCTGCACTGCCCTTTGGCTTATCTACTGCGCCCAGGGTCTTCACAAAACACCTGGCACCAGTAATTGCATTTTGCAGACAAAGAGCAATTCAAATATATCCCTACTTGGACGACTTGCCTATTCAAGCAGAGAACAAAGACATTCTTCTAAAGCATCTGACGTTTGTAAAAAGATTACTAATTTGCCTAGGGTACACAGTAAACGAAAAGAAATCAAAACTAGTACCCTCTTAAGAGGTAATATTCCTGGGTGCAAGCTTAAATACAACTGCCCAGATGGCTTATCTCACGCCAGACAAACAAAAGCAACTGACTTCTTACTTCAAAAAGTTGGCAACAAAGACCCAGTTATCTGCAAGGAAAATCCTGCAGGCCTTGGGTTTCATGGCATCCTGCATTCTACTAATTCCATATGCCAGACTGCATATGAGGAAACTACAATGATATCTAAAAAGTGTTTGGACTCAGCACTGCCACAGCCTGGAGACGGTAATTACACTCATTCCCTGCCTACAACAGGAGTTTCGATGGTAGGCACAGGCCTGTCACCACAACAAGGGTCTGCCATTCACTTTACCCACAGCCAGACAGACACTGACAACGGATGCATCAGATTATGCCTGGGGGGCCTATATGGCAGGAAAATGTATTCAGGGCACATGGCCTGCAAGCCAGATACATCTTCACATCAATCAAAAAGAGATGCTAGCTGTTCAGAATGCCTGGACAGCATTCAAGGGTCTATTTCAACCAGGACAGCTACTGATAAAAACAGACAATGCTACGTTCATGTGGTACATAAACAAGCAGGGAGGTACACATTCCTACCCCCCCTCTGCAGACAAGCAATGACCTTATGGGACACAGCATTGTCTTATCAAGTTCACCTGCAAGCACAATTCCTGCCAGGAAAAATAAATACTCTGGCAGACGAACTAAGCAGAAATCTCATGGATCCTCACGAGTGGAAACTGGATCCACAAGTTTTCAGCATGATAACAATGAAATGGGGACGCCCAGACATAGATCTAATTACAGAGATTTTGCACAAGGATTTATCACAAATAAGCATGGAGAGTGGATGTTCTATCCTTCAGCTGGAACAGTATATGCCTTTCCTCCACTGCCTCTCCTTCCCAGGGTACTCCTAAAGGTCAAACAAAAGAAGCCAAAAATGATGCTGATTGCACCAAACTGGCCACACCAGCACTGGTACCCAATCCTAAAGAGCTTGTTGCAAGGTCCAGCATGGATATTGCCTCAAACTTCACACTTGCTGACCCAACAAAACAATCAGCTCCTGCACAGCCAACTCAGGACATTAAATCTGCAGCATGGCGGATAATGTAGCCATTCAGAACACTCCTCTTTCAAAAGCTGTTATGGATGTCATCTTGGAGGCCAGGAGGCCCAGTAGCAGAAAATCTTATGCAGAAAAATGGAAGAGATTCTGTGCTTAGAACCAGGAACAAGGCATTGACATGTATGTACTAAATATCCCTCGGATTTTACAATACCTAACTGAGATGCTGGACAAAGGCCTTTCCTTTTCATCAATTAAGTTTCATGCCTCTGCCATTTCAGCCCATTACAATGCGGAACCACCTATCTTTTCTCATCCTTTAATAAGGCAGTACCCTCAGAGGGGCCAAAAACATCAGGCATCCAAGGAGAGCACCAATTCCGGCATGGGACCTCAATTATGTCTTGAAAAAACTCACACTGCCTCCTTTTGAGCCAGCCTCAACGGCTGATATAAAATTCTTATCCTGGAAAACAACTCTGCTCCTAGCAATAACCTCTGCAAGACGAGTCTCGAAAGTTACAAGCACTCATGGCTGTGGAACCTTTTATCATTTTTCATCCAGACAGGGTTTCTCTGAGGACAAACCCAACATTTATGCCTAAGGTGGTGTCCAGTGTGGCCCTCAACCAAACCATTCACTTGCCTACTGTTTATCCAAACCCACAGAACAAGGGTGAGAAAATTCTGCACTCTTTGGACATACACAGGCAGCTACGCTTCTACTTGGACAGAACGAAAGCTTTCAGAAAGACTGAGCAACTTCTAGTGTCATATGCTGCAGGATCACAAGGAAAGGCCATCTCAAAACAGACCATTTCTAAATGGATAGGCCATTGCATTCGTTTCTGCTATTCTCAGCATGGCAAATCAGTGCCTAAGGGCATTAGGCCTCATTCTACCAGAGCAGCAGCCACTTCAGCAGCCTTCCTCAGAGGAGGACCAACCAAAGACATCTTAGAGGCTGCACCTTGGAGTTCAGTGCACACTTTTACAAAGCACTACCACTCACCTCTTTACTCTAAATCCAGAGCAGGCTTTGTCACTGCAGTTCTGCAGGGCCTCTCCTAATCCTATTTAGCCCAGCCACCCATGCTCAGCTTCGGGATTCAACCCAAGAGTAATGACTGCAACAGTGAAACACAATGAACATAGTACAGTTGTGTACCTACCATAAATGTAGATGTTCGAGTGTATTCACTGTTGCAGTCCAGGTTACCCTCCCACCATCCCCCTTTCTTTTGCTGGGGTTTATCTGTACTTCTCTATTCTATACAACCTATATGGTGTATTTGCTTGTAGATGAAGGAAATGTTTCTTTACTGCATATGTTTATTGGCATTATATATTTAGCCTACCCTGTTGGGGGCACCTGACATCTGGGGCAAGAAAAACTGAAGAAAATGGCGTCGGCTGCATCTTTTATACCCCTGGTGCACTGACGTCAGGGAAGAGGCGACAGCAGCCAACGCCGGACCAGGACTTTGGAATTCAGACCGACTGCAGGTAGCCTGCCAGCAGGATAACCCAAGAGTAACGACTGCAACAGTGAATACACTCAAACATCTACATTTTTGGTAGGTACACAACTGTACTTTTCCCTTTGTTCTGTGGATTAGGAAAGAAGGTAGGCAAATGAATGGACTGATTAAAGGCCACACTGGATACCACCTTTGGCACGAAAGAGGGATTGGTCCTCAGGGACACCCTGTCCGCATGAAAGATGATGAAAGGCTCCACTGCCATAATGGCCTGTAAATTCAGATACCCTTCTTGCTGAAGTGATGGCTAAAAGGGAAGCTGTTTTCCAAGAAAGGAATTTTAAATCTGCAGTAGCAGCTGGCATGAAAGGAGGAAGGGTGAGTTTCCCCAATACAAAGTTAAGGTCCCAGGCTAGAGTTGGAGCTCTCCTGGGTGGTCTTAAATTTTTGGCCCCTCTGAGGAACTGCCTGGGCAGTGGAAGAGAGAAGAGGGGGAGGTTCTGTGTTATGAGCTGAAATGGCTGAGGCGTGAATTTTTATTGAGGAAAAAGACAGGCCCTTGTGAAGCATCTCAGTTAAGTATTGTAAAATCCAAGGTAAATTGGGCACTGCTGTGCTCATCCCTTGAGATTGGTTCCAGGCACAGAATCTTTTCCATTTTTCAGCATAAGATTTTCTAGTACTAGGCCTCCTTGCCTCTAAAATGACATCCATCACTGGTTTGCTGAGGGATGGTAAAGGAGAGCTTAGGTAATTAGCCAGGCTGCTAGGTTCCGTGTTTGAAGCCGAGGGTGCAGAATCTGGTTCTCCTGCTGAGACAGCAGGGTAGGAGTCTGAGGCAGGTGCCATGGGGCCAACAGTGACACTGCACAGGAGAGGGTACCAGTGTTGGCATGGCCAGGCTGGTGCAATCAAAATCATCCTTGGTTTGTCTTGTTTGATCTTTAATAGTACTTTAGAGAGCAGAGGAGGAAAGACAAACTTGTCTGTGGGGAGTCCTTGCACACAATTTTTCCAATTGATAGTTCTGGTGGGAGGCAAACAGGTCTGTATCAGGGCTCCCCCATCTGCTTGTCAACATGTTGAAAACCCTTGGTTCCAGTTTCCATTTGTGTGAGTCCATGAGGATTCTGCTTAGTCCATCTGCCAGTGCATTTAGTTTTCCTGGCAGGAATTGAGCTTGTAGATGTACTTGGCAGCTCAAGGCTGTGTTCCACAATGCCATGGCTAGTCTGCAGAGGGGGTAAGAATGTGTACCCCCCCTGCTTGTTTATGTAGTACATAACAGTGGCGTTATCAGTCTTTACCATTAATTGTCTTGGAAGAACATGGTCCTTGAAGGCTGTCAGAGCATTCTGTACAGTTAACATTTCTTTATGATTGATGTGAAGATGCATTTGAATTGGGTTCCATTTGCCCTGAATGTACTTCCCTGCCAGGTGCGACCCCCCCCCATTGCATAGTCTGATGAGTCTGTTAGGGTTCGGGTGGCAGGGGGTAGTGTGTATGGTAGTCTCCTGTTTTGGTGGCAGGCCTCTGCCCACCAAAAGAACTCTAGGCGTAGACAAGGAATGATAGGAATCATTGCTTCTAGATCCTGAGAATGTTGATACCATAGGCTTTTTAGATACCATTGCACAGCGGCTCTGGACCCATCCAAGGTAGAGACATCCGCAGGTTCCACAGTCGAAAGAAGCATCTCGTGGCATACTGGACTCCAAATGGGTCTCAGTAGAGGCCTGCGGATCTGAAGTAGTGGGTATCAGGGGCTGCGAAAGCACCTCACTGAGTACTGGCGAACTGGGCGGCCTGTCTCTGTCTTTATCTTTGCGTTTCTTCGGAATGTCGGTAGTCGGATGGCTTACCGAAGACATATCAGGATAATTGAACCACAAACTAAAAACACAGGTAACCTTGAGTCCTAAAGCCGAAAAACCAGTTGAAAAACCTTTCTTAACGCAAGTTTATTGAATCAAAATAACAGCGTTTTCGCCACTATCAAATGAGTAGCTTCATCAGAGATCAAACACAAGTGCTAGAAAGCGCACCTTTATATACACAGGAAGTGATCAAAACACACGTCACCTCTCAGTGTAGAAACTAAAGGTGTAATAAATAATAAAAATACAACATTTAAAAATCAATTAGCAATCGTAAAATATAAAGCAACAGCAAAATGTTGTTGCTTCAATGTAATAGCTAAACCTTCAAATAAAATCTCATCATACCTGATGTGTGAATGCTTTAAAGTAAAAAAAAAAAAAAAAAAAATATCTATATATATATATATATCTATCTATCTATATATATCTATCTATCTATATATATATATATATATATATATATATAAAAAAGTATAAAAATACAAGATACAAAATACAAAGCATAGCACAAGTAAGGAAATATCTATCTGAAATAACTCCTAAGTCTTAAAACTGCTGAAATATTGCAGTTTTCATTTAATCCGGGAAACCTGAAGGCATCCGGCTATAGCTGCCACTCAAGTTTGCGGTTCTCCAATATCAGAGAGGTTGGACCCCCCCCCCCCCAATACAAATAGGGACTTGATCTAGCCCCATAAATGAAAAACTATGTCCAGGGTTATTGCTAATGTGTTTAGCTAGTGCATTGTCGTTAGGATTCTTTCTAATAGCATAGGAATGTTGGTAGAACCATTCACGGGCCTTCCGGTCCGTCTTCCCTATATAAAAAGCTGGACAACAATTGCATAATGCTATATATATTATGGATTTAGACAGTTTAACTTGTAATGAATCAAAAATTTTCTATTTCTAACTGTAAAGGAGTTACCCGATTTAACTACCTCACACCAGTTACAACGGCCACAAATAGACATACCTTTCTGTCTACTAAGTTGAGTTTGGGGTAAGTTTCTTTGGAGTAATTCTTTCAGATTGCATCCCCTTTTATACATAACACAAGGTTGTGCACCTAGTTTTTCAAAAAGAAAGGTATTATCAGAGATGAAGTGCCAATTCTTGCGAATAATTGACCAAATAGCTTGGGAGTTAACATTGTAAGTGGTAACAAAACTCAAGACGAACGGTGATTTCCTACTAGTAACAACTGGGTCAGAATTCGGACTAGGATACAGTCCCAAGATTGGAATGCAGGTGTTATTAAAAGTGGAACCTATACTAATCTGAACTTGGTTTAGGATAGGTTTATAAACTCCTACAGTCCTTTTCATATCTACTTCCTCAATTAACTCATCTATTAGGGAAACAGGGTACTCTCGATTGAGAAACATCTCCTTCAAGAGGTTACATTCAGCCTGAAAATCAGTAAAAGTACTGCACATCCTCCCTGCCCTCACTAACTGACCTTTAACGATAGACCGTTTCTGCTTAAAGGGGTGAAAGCTTGAAAAATGAAGGAGGGAGTTGCAGTACGTAGGTTTCCTGTAAATAGGGGACAGGAACCTATGACTGGTGGTGTCCTTAGTTAATTTCACATCAAGGTAGTCAATTTGAGTTGTAGAAAATTTGAAGCCCCGAAAGCTGAGATTGATCTTGTTACTGAATTATTAGACATTGTTCTTACTACAAACTACTTTTCCTTTGGGGATGATTATTACCTCCAGAAACAAGGGGTAGCCATGGGCTCCCCCTGTGGTGCGAGTGTGGCCAATCTTTTCGTTGCATTTTGGGAGATGAAGTTCCTTAGGAATAAACCTGACCTTATGAAACACGTCAAGTTTTATACTAGATTCCTTGACGACATTTTTATTCTGTTTCAAGGGAATAGTGATGAAGCAGACCAATTTGTTTATGCACTTAATGAAACTACTCAGTTTCTGAAGTTTACTTTCAAATTTTGACTACCTTGATGTGAAATTAACTAAGGATACCACCAGTCACAGGTTCCTGTCCACTATTTACAGGAAACCTACGTACTGCAACTCCCTCCTTCATTTTTCAAGCTTTCACCCTTTTAAGCAGAAACGGTCCATCGTTAAAGGTCAGTTAGTGAGGGCAGGGAGGATGTGCAGTACTTTTATTGACTTTCAGGCTGAATGTAACCTCTTGAAGGAGATGTTTCTTAACCGAGGGTATCCTGTCTCACTAATAGATGAGTTAATTGAGGAAGTAGATATGAAAAGGACTGTAGGTGTTTATAAACCTATCCTAAACCAAGTTGAGATTAGTATAGGTTCCACTTTTAATAACACCTGCATTCCAATTTTGGGACTGTATTCTAGTCCGAATTCTGACCCAGTTGTTACTAGTAGGAAACCATTGTTTGCCTTGAGTTTTGTTACCACTTACAATGTTAACTCCCAAGCTATTTGGTCAATTATTCGCAAGAATTGGCACTTCATCTCTGATAATACCTTTCTTTTTGAAAAACTAGGTGCACAACCTTGTGTTGTGTATAAAAGGGGATGTAATCTGAAAGAATTACTCCAAAGAAACTTACCCCAAACTCAACTTAGTAGACAGAAAGGTATGTCTATTTGTGGCCGTTGTAACTGGTGTAAGGTAGTTAAATCGGGTAACTCCTTTACAGTTAGAAAAAGAAAATTTTTGATTCATTACAAGTTAAACTGTGAGTCTAAATCCATAATATATATAGCATTATGCAATTGTTGTCCAGCTTTTTACATAGGGAAGACGGACCGGAAGGTCCGTGAACGGTTCTACCAACATTCCTATGCTATTAGAAAGAATCTTAACGACAATGCACTAGCTAAACACATTAGCAATAACCCTGGACATAGTTGTTCATTTATGGGGATAGATCAAGTCCCTATTTGTATTAGGGGGGGTCCAACCTCTCTGATTTTGGAGAACCGCGAACTTGAGTGGCAGCTAAAGCTGGATGCCTTCAGGTTTCCCGGATTAAATGAAAACTGCAATATTTCAGCAGTTTTAAGACTTAGGAGTTATTTCAGATAGATATTTCCTTACTTGTGGTATGCTTTGTATTTTGTATCTTGTATTTTTATACTTGTATATATATATTTTTTTACTTTAAAGCATTCACACATCAGGTATGATGAGACTATTTGAAGGTTTAGCTATTAATACACTGAAGCAACAACATTTTGTTGTTGCTTTATATTTTACGATTGTTAATTGATTTTTAAATATGTTGTATTTTTATTATTTATTACACCTTTAGTTTCTACACTGAGAGGTAACGTGTGTTTTGATCACTTCCTGTGTATATAAAGGTGTGCTTTCTAGCACTTGTGTTTGATCTCTGATGAAGTTACTCATTTGATAGTGGCGAAAACGCGGTTATTTTGATTCAATAAACTTGCGTTAAGAAAGGTTTTTCAACAGTTTTTTCGGTTTTAGGACTCAAGGTTACCTGTGTTTTTAGTTTGTGGCGTTTTTTTCTTTTTGGTACCAGGATAATTGAACAGATCACCAAAAAATATAGAAGCGCAAATATACAGATGAGGGATAGTTTGTGGTGTAAATAAGGCACAAAATCGACGGCGAGGTACGTTGTGGTCAAGGCCTAGGCAAGGAATACAGTACGAATGAAAATCTTTGAGAGGTATTTGCTTTCCACAAAAAATGCAATTATTTACTTTTACTGACATCGGTTTAGAGCAAGAAAAAGTTTCCCAAACGGGGTACTTAGCTTTTAGTTGAAGACTTCGGTTCTGAAACTCGAAAACGAAAATTTCAGGAGTCTGCCGACTGGCATTTGCAAACTGCTTCAGGTACCGCACGGCAAGAAAGACTGATGTAATGACGTTGGATGCATGTTTTATACCCCTGATGACCTGGCATCACAGAAGAAGATATGGTAACTGACGGAGGACCCAAGACTTTGTTAATCAGGCTGACTGAGGGCTACCTGTAAGCAGATAACCCAAATACCTGCAAAGTACAGTTGTGTACACCTACCATAAATGTAGATGTTCGAGTGTCTTCACTGTTGCAGTCATAACTGTAGGGTGCTCCTGCCGGCAGGCAGTCCGAGGTCGGCCAGAATCCCAAAGTCTGGGTCCGGCGTCGGCTGTACAAGCCAGTACCCTGACGTCAGTACGCTCTGGTACATAGCCGTCAGCCGACGCCATCTTCTCCAGCCTTTCTTGCCCTAGATGTCAGAATTTCCCAAAAATCATAAATGAATCCAATAAGGAAACACAAATACACCACAAGAGAGAGAAAAAGAGGGGATAGGAGGGAGGGAAACACCGACTGCAACAGTGAAGACACTCTAACATCTACATTTATGGTAGGTGTACACAACTGTACTATGTTCATCGTGTTTCACTGTTGCAGTCATAACTGTAGGGTGGAATCCCAAAGCAGTGAAAAAAGGGAGGAGGTCTAGACAGAAGAAGGGGCAGCAAGAAGACCCTGCAAAACAGCGGAGGCAAAGCCTGCCCTGGTCTTAGAATACAAAGGGAGATTGTAGTGCTTGGAAAAAGTATGCACAGAACTCCAAGTGGCAGCTTCCAAGATATCCTTGGTAGGAACTCCCCTGAGAAAAGCTGTAGAAGTAGCAGCTGCTCTAGTAGAATGACTTCTCACTGTACCTGGAAACTGTTTCCCATGATGAGTGTAACAAAATCTTATTCCAGAAGAAATCCATTTGGAAATAGTTTGTTTGGAAATAGCCTTTCCAAGAGAACTGGAGGCAAAAGAAACAAACAATTGGTCAGATTTTCTGAACTCTTTAGTCTTGTCCAAATAAAATCGTAACTGTCTGTGCACGTCCAAGGAATGCAAAATCCTTTCCCCTTTATTCTGAGGATTAGGAAAGAAGGTAGGAAGGTGAATTGTTTGATTTAAAGCCACTTTCGAAATCACCTTAGGCATGAAAGTAGGATTGGTCCTCAAGGATACTCTGTCCTGGTGGAAAATCAGATATGGTTCCACAGCCACGAGAGCTTGCAACTCTGAGACCCTTCTGGCAGAAGTCAAAGCTAACAAAAGAACTGTCTTCCAAGATAAAAACTTAATATCTGAAGAGGCAGCAGGCTCAAAAGGAGGCAAAGTAAGTTTTTCCAAAACATAATTAAGATCCCAAGCAGGAATAAGAGGGGTCCTGGGGGGCCTTAAATTCTTAGCCCCTCTCAAGAATTGTCTCACCAAAGGATGAGAAAAAACAGGGGGATCAGTATTGAAATGAGCAGAAATAGCAGAAGCATGAATCTTAATGGAAGAAAAGGAAAGTCCATTAGACAATAGATCCGAAAGGTAAAGCAAAATAGAAGAGAGATCAGGTACCAGAGGGTCCAAGCCTCGGTCCTGCATCCAAATGCAAAATCTCTTCCATTTAGAGGCATAGGATTTCCTAGTGCTAGGGCGTCTAGCTTCCAAAAGAACATCCAAAACTTGTTTGGGAAGACTAGAAGAAATCAAATTCCTTTGAAGAGCCAAGCTGCCAGGCAAAGGGTCTTGAGATTGGAATGTAGCAACTGACCCTGATGCTGGGACAGAAGAGAAGGGTTCAGAGGGAGAATCCAAGGAGGCTCCAAGAACAGGTGCTTCAAAGTTGGATACCAAAACTATCGAGGCCAATTTGGAGCAATCAAGATGAGGAACTTGGGCTTGTTCTGTTTTATCTTTAGTAATACCCGAGGAAGTACAGGAAGAGAAGGGAAGGCATATACCGAAAGGTTTCTCCAGCTGAAGGACAGGGCATCCACTTTCCAAGCTGCTTTGTGGAATGACCTGGTGCAAAAGTGAGGCAGCTGATGATTGAGATGGGATGCAAACAGATCTATCTGGGGGCATCCCCAAACTGCAGTAATCCTGTTGAATAAGTTGGTGTCTAGCATCCATTCGTGAGGATCCAAAATGTTCCTGCTCAGGCTGTCTGCTAAGAGATTCTGTTCTCCTGGTATGAATTGGGCCTGGAGATGTAGATTCAGATTTAGAGCTGTGTCCCATAAAGCCATAGCTAGTCTGCAAAGGGGGTACGAATGAGAACCCCCCTGCTTGTTTATGTACCACATGACTGTGGTGTTGTCTGTGTAAATCAAAAGAGGCCCTGGATGCAAAAGGTTCTTGAAGGCTAGAAGAGCATTTTGAACTGCCAACATTTCCTTCAGATTGATGTGCCAGTGAAGATGATCCTTTGTCCAGGTTCCCTGCTGGCAATTGCCTAGAAAATGTGCTCCCCAAGCATAATCCGAGGCGTCCGTGGTTATGATTTGAGAAGGTTGAGGAAGACGGAAAGGCTTCCCTTCGTTTAAAGCACACACCCTGGACCACCAAAGGAACTCCTCCTGGAGGCAGGGGATCAGAGGAATCAGTGTCCAGATCGTGGTAATGCTGCGACCATACACTTTTCAGATACCATTGAAGCTTTCTCATATGGAGCCTTGCATTTGGAATCAACAGAATGCAGGAAGCCATGTAGCCCAGTGCCTGCAGGAATTTCCTTGCAGTGAGCTGAGGTAGAGTTGCCAAAGTCTTGAAAATTAAAGCCAGCTGTATTTGTTTTTCTGTAGTGAGGAAGGCCCTTTGTAAGGTTGTATTTAAGAGGGCTCCCAGAAATACCATTTGTTGAGAAGGGATCAAATGTGACTTTTTTGTGTTCACTGAAAATCCCAGGAGGAGGAAAAGACGTTGAACAAAATCCAGATGTTGAAGTAAAAGTTCCTTGCTGTCTGCCTGAATAAGGCAGTCGTCCAAACAGGGGTAAATCTGAATCCCCTGGAGTCTGCAATAAGCCACTACTGGTACCAGGCACTTGGTAAAGACTCTGGGTGCAGTAGATGCAGTAGATAAACCAAAGGGCAGTACAGAGAATTGAAAGTGTCTCGATCCTGCCTTGAACCTGAGGAATTTCCTGCGTTCCTGCCTGATGGGAATGTGTAAATAAGCTTCCTTTAGGTCCAATGTCACCATCCAGGTGTCCTGAGAGAGCATTGGAATCAGCTGCTGCAGAGTAAGCATCTTGAATTTTGGAATTTCCAAAAAGGATGTTTAACACAAAGGTCCAGAATAGGTCTCCATGAGCTTTGTTTTCTTGGAACCAGAAACAGTCTCGAATAAAAACCTTTGCCCATCTCTGAGAGTGGAACAGGCTCTATGGCTCTCATGGCCAGAAGAGCATCCACTTGATTTAAGGCCTCTGACCATTGATGTTCTGGCAGATCTGGCCAACCGAAAGCCCTTGGCAAGGTATGAAAGTGGAATTTGTAGCCTTTTAAAATCACGTCCAATACCCAATTGTCCTGGGTAATATGAGTCCAATTTCTGTAAAAAAGAGAAAGTTTTCCTCCGAGAGGGGCATCCAGGTAAAGAGGTCCTGTAGCCCAACCGAGAGAGTCATTGAGTTTGCTTTCTTTGAGATTGGGATCCGTCTTCTCCCCTTCTAGGTGAAGAAGCAGTCCATTGCCTCGATCTGAAGGAGGCCTGAGCTTCCACGACCTCTAGAGCGTCTATATCTTCCCCTTTGAGGCCTGTCAGACGTGGGAAAGGACCAATTCTTGGAGGGCCAATTCCTGGAAAATCTAGGAGGCTGAACTTGCAAGAAATCTTTCACAGTTTGCATAGATTTTGCCTTTTCTTCCATCTTTTTAATAACCTCCTCAGCCTTAGATCCAAAAAGAACATCATGCTTAACAGGGGCATCTAATAATTTAGCCTTAACCTGTTCAGGTAAACTTTGCTCACGAAGCCAAGCATGTCTCCTGATAACAGTACCAGAGGCTGCGGCCCTGCAAGAAGCATCCAAAGCATCAAAACCACAATGCAAGCTATGTTTGTTCAGTTGTTCAGTTGCATGCAATACATCCTGTAGTTCCTTATCTTCTGCACATGCAGGAAGGGAAGCAAGCTTTTGCTTTAAAACAGACAAAAGAAATTGCTGATACTTAAACATATGAAACTGGCAATTTAAAGCCCTAACAGAAAGGGTAGCAGAAGTATACACCTTTTTGCCCCACTTGTCTAAAGCACGAGAATCCTTCTCAGAGGGAATAGGATTCTTAGAAGTAGCAACTTTAGCAGCCTTAGAACCCTGAGAAATAGTTTCAGGATCCGCAGAAGGGGTCTTAAATAAGAACAAATGAGACTCAGGAACCCTATAAAACCTATCAGGCTTAGAGGGAGCAGGAGGCATGGAATCAGGATTCAAATTAGCCTCGGAAAAAGCATCATCCACAATGTCAAGAACAGGAGGGATAGCCAGAGGCCTATGTTGAGGAAGAAGAAGAAATTCTCTAAGCCTCTTCTTGGAAGCAGAATAATCCTGACCTTCCCAATGAAAATGTTCCCTCATCTCATGTAAGGTTTCTCCAAAAGAAAAATCTTCAGGCGGAGAGGCAGAGGGCAAGGAATCCTCAGCATCCGAATCCTCATAAGGAGGAAAAGAATATTCCTGATCAGAGGAAGAGACAGAAGATATAGAAGCCTGGTCAGAGGAATCCATAGGAACATCCTGTCGAGGCCTTTTCTCAGGGGGGGGGGGGGTGAGAACCCCTAATCATTGTAAGCAAATCTTCAGCCATCCTTAACAATTGCTTTTGTGTCCTGGGAGTAGATTCAGAAGAAACTTGAGCAGGAGCTTTAGACTTAACAGGAGTCTTTGTCTTTGAAATAGTGATGTGAGTAGGCCTGAATACTCCCTCAGAAGCCGGTACCTGCACAGCGGTTCCAGACCCATCCGAGGGAGCAACGTCCGAAGGTCCTGCAGCAGATAAAATAGAAGGCCTTGATGGCTCCCCATGGGAGTCCGTATCGGCCATCGGTTCAGAAGTGGCAGACGACAGGGGCTGCAAAAGCGCCTGACGACAGCCGAACCGGATGCCGGCGCCAGCTGCAACGAGTCCTGTTTGGACCTCGGAGGCCTGTCCTTGTCTTTGCGCTTCTTTTGAATTCCGGTAGTGTCCGACGACATTCTATAATTGAAGCGTCTGCCAGAGTAATTCAGAGCCCAGTCGTACCTGCGTTTGATAGTACGAGAATTAAACCTGGCACAGAACCGACAACAAGAAACGTCGTGGTCAGGGCCTAAGCAAGGTAGACAGTAAGAGTGGAAATCTTTATGAGGTATTTCTTTTCCACACGTAATACAATTATTAACTTTTTCTGACATTGGAGAAACAAGAAAAAGATTCCTCAACGGGGTACTTAGCTTTGAGAAGAGAAGTAAGAACTTCGGACCGACAACAACCAAAAACGCTGTTCGAAAATCGCCAACCAACGACTTGCGAGCTGCTTTCCACCGCACGGCAAGAAAGACTGGAGAAGATGGCGTCGGCTGACGGCTATGTACCAGAGCGTACTGACGTCAGGGTACTGGCTTGTACAGCCGACGCCGGACCCAGACTTTGGGATTCTGGCCGACCTCGGGCTGCCTGCCGGCAGGAGCACCCTACAGTTATGACTGCAACAGTGAAACATGATGATCATCAGTGAAACACAAAGAACATCTAACCAGAAGTAAAAAAGTGACTTTCTTTTCCCTGCAAGGATTCCATCACAACTGCCAGCACCGTGGTACAAACAGAGGGAGCAAAGGAAATGAGAAACAGCAGGATATTGCACAAAGTGCTGCATGTCCAGAGTAAACAAAAAAAACTTCCAGCTCCTTGCTAATCTGAATCATCCAAAAGTGCGCTACATTTAATAAAGGAACAGCAACAATATTTATTTATTTTAAATTTGTTAACCATGATAGTCCACTGGACACAGGTCCATTTTCAGTGGAGGCCTGGGGAGAAAAGCTCCACACACATGTAACAAAAAAAAACTACAAAGTATATTTAGATACAAAATGCAGGGAGTCTTAATAGTTTATTCATACACAGTAGTCACAATTAGTAAAAACAGAGAAATCTTACAATTAAATAGTTTCATTAGTCTAAAGAGATGTATACAATTGCCTCAATCATTGCTGGAGGGAGTCATGTGTAAACCAACAACTTCTTAAAGGTTATGGCACAGCAAAATAATGGGTATAGTTCCCCATACTAAAGGGGTGGCGTAAGCCACAAAACTATGGGCTAGGCTTGTAAATGCCCTCGGGCAGATAGCCTAGTATGAACCTATGAACCTAAACCATAAATCTATTTTATTATATTGTATGCATTTCTACAGTAATAGAATATAGACCGGTTTCTCTTGAGGTGAGATAGTTAAGGTGGTATAGGGTCTAACACAGTGGAGGGTCTAGCCTGGTGAAGAAGTGCAAGAGCATAGCCAGTTATTAGTGAGATGCAGTTTAAATGCTTTTTTGAACTGTATGAAGGATGTCACAGTATAGGGTAAAGCATTCCATATTTTGGATACATAATTAGAAAAAGAGAGCATCACCTGATGTATTATTTGACTTCGTTACTGTGAGAATAAGTTTGTTAATGGAGTGAAGATTTCTGTTATTGGTGGAGGTGAAGTAGGCTTTGCAATACAGTTTTTTTTTCTGGTTGATATAAAATTTTATGGGCCAGAGAGAGTTGGCTGTAATGCAGGAGCTGAGGAAGTTCCAGCCAGTTGAGCAGCTTCAAGGATGAGCAGTGGTGAGATCTAAATGGGGAGTCAAGAGGCAAATCTAGCTATTTTGTTATAGCAGGAGCCAAGCTTAGCTAGGTCTGCTTTTCTAAGGTTGGTGAGGCGCAGAGGAGGGTAGAAATAAGGCGAGTGTGAGATATAGTAGCTTTTGTTTGTTGGGTAAGAAATTGTCTATTTCTATAGAGGGTACCTAGTTTATTGTGAACTTTAATGGTCTGGGAAATATGAATATCAAATCTTAGATTATCATCAATCTCAATGCCAAGGAGTATGGCGTGCTCTGTGGGAGGGAAGAGTAATTTTGTTACTGGACATTATATTAAAGGTAGAAGTTGATGAGGTGGACCTAGTGGATTTAAAGAATAGTAGTTTGGTTTTAGCAGGGTTTAGGATGAGTTGGATTTTGGATAGCCATGTTTCTATAGAGAGGAAAGATTCCTGAGTTAATGTGTGAAGTTCCTGTAGTGAGGAAGCTGGACAAATTAATGTAGAATCATCAGGGTATTGGATGACAGATGCTTTGGGAGTAAAAGGATTAAAGCTTATTGGTACAGAGGATGAACAGCAGAGGGCCTAAAATAGAACCCTGGTGAACACCAAGATTAACCGTGTGAGAAGGGGGGAGAGCTCGTTTCCACAACACTGCTTGCTGACAGCCAGCTAAATAGCTCTGGAACCAGGCTATGGCGGGAAGAGAGTCCTAATTTGGACAGTTCTTTGATAATGTCATATCTAAAGATATCGAAGGCCTTTGACAGGTCAAGAAAAGTGGCAGAAACAAATTTACCAGCATTTCTGTGAGAGGTTACTGCATTGAAGGACAATAAGGCAGTGGTGGTACTATGGAAGTGTACCGGAGAAGGACAATAATGCAGTGGTGGTACTATGGAAGTGTACCAGAGAAGGAGAATAAGGCAGTGGGGCGGTACTATGGAAGTGTATTGAAGAAGGACAATAAGGCAGTGGTGGTACTATGGAAGTGTACCGGAGAAGGACAATAAGGCAGGGGTGGTACTATGGAAGTGTACCGGAGAAGGACAATAAGGCAGGGGTGGTACTATGGAAGTGCACCGGAGAAGGACAATAAGGCAGTGGTGGTACTATGGAAGTGTACCAGAGAAGGACTATAAGGCAGGGGTGGTACTATGGAAGTGCACCGGAGAAGGACAATAATGCAGTGGTGGTACTATGGAAGTGTATTGGAGAAGGACAATAAGGCAGTGGTGGTACTATGGAAGTGTATTGGAGAAGGACAATAAGGCAGGGGTGGTACTATGGAAGTGTACCGGAGAAGGACAATAAGGCAGTAGTGGTACTATGGAAGTGTACCAGAGAAGGACGATAAGGCAGTGGTGGTACTGTGGAAGTGTACCAGAGAAGGACGATAAGGCAGTGGTGGTACTGTGGAAGTGTACCAGAGAAGGACGATAAGGCAGTGGTGGTACTATGGAAGTGTACCAGAGAAGGACGATAAGGCAGTGGTGGTACTATGGAAGTGTATTGGAGAAGGACAATAAGGCAGTGGTGGTACTATGGAAGTGTACCAGAGAAGGACGATAAGGCAGTGGTGGTACTATGGAAGTGTATTGGAGAAGGGCAATAAGACAGTGGTGGTACTATGGAAGTGTATTGGAGAAGGACAATAAGGCAGTGGTGGTACTATGGAAGTGTACCGGAGGACAATAAGGCAGTGGTGGTACTATGGAAGTGTACCCGAGAAGGACAATAAGGCAGTGGTGGTACTATGGAAGTGTACCGGAGAAGGACAATAATGCAGTGGTGGTACTATGGAAGTGTACCCGAGAAGGACGATAAGGCAGTGGTGGTACTATGGAAGTGTATTGGAGAAGGACAATAAGGCAGTGGTGGTACTATGGAAGTGTATTATTGAAAGACGATAAGGCAGTGGTGGTACTATAGAAGTGTACCGGAGGACAATAAGGCAGTGGTGGTACTATGGAAGTGTACCGGAGAAGGACAATAAGGCAGTAGTGGTACTATGGAAGTGTACCAGAGAAGGACGATAAGCTAGTGGTGGTACTATGGAAGTGTATTGGAGAAGGACAATAAGGCAGTGGTGGTACTATGGAAGTGTACCGGAGGACAATAAGGCAGGGGTGGTACTATGGAAGTGTACCAGAGAAGGACGATAAGGCAGTGGTGGTACTATGGAAGTGTACCGGAGAAGGACAATAAGGCAGTGGTGGTACTATGGAAGTGTACCGGAGGACAATAAGGCAGGGGTGGTACTATGGAAATGTACCCGAGAAGGACGATAAGGCAGTGGTGGTACTATGGAAGTGTACCGGAGAAGGACAATAAGGCAGTAGTGGTACTATGGAAGTGTACCAGAGAAGGACGATAAGGCAGTGGTGGTACTATATAAGTGTACCGGAGAAGGACAATAAGGCAGTAGTGGTACTATGGAAGTGTACCGGAGAAGGACAATAAGGCAGTGGTGGTACTATGGAAGTGTACCGGAGAAGGACAATAAGGCAGTGGTGGTACTATGGAAGTGTACCGGAGGACAATAAGGCAGGGGTGGTACTATGGAAGTGTACCCGAGAAGGACAATAAGGCAGGGGTGGTACTATGGAAGTGTACCGGAGAAGGACAATAAGGCAGTAGTGGTACTATGGAAGTGTACCAGAGAAGGACGATAAGGCAGTGGTGGTACTATGGAAGTGTACCGGAGAAGGACAATAAGGCAGTGGTGGTACTATGGAAGTGTATTGGAGAAGGACAATAAGGCAGTGGTGGTACTATGGAAGTGTATTGGAGAAGGACAATAAGGCAGGGGTGGTACTATGGAAGTGTATTGGAGAAGGACAATAAGGCAGGGGTGGTACTATGGAAGTGTACCGGAGGACAATAAGGCAGGGGTGGTACTATGGAAGTGTACCGGAGAAGGACGATAAGGCAGAAGTGGTACTATGGAAGGGTACCGGAGAAGGACAATAAGGCAGGGGTGGTACTATGGAAGTGTACCGGAGAAGGACAATAAGGCAGGGGTGGTACTATGGAAGTGCACCGGAGAAGGACAATAAGGCAGGGGTGGTACTATGGAAGGGTACCAGAGATGGACAATAAGGCAGGGGTGGTACTATGGAAGTGCACCGGAGAAGGACAATAAGGCAGGTGTGGTACTATGGAAGGGTACCAGAGATGGACAATAAGGCAGTGGTGCTAGTATGGCAGTGTCGGAAGCCATGCTGGGTGTTTACAAGCAGTGAATCATTTGGAAGTGTATGCACTTAAGGATTTTTGCTAGAGGGGATAGAATTGCTATAGTTCGGTAGTTTGTAAGCTCTGTGAAGTTACCTCCTTTATGTAGGGGGATTATGTCAGATATATTCCATATCGCTGGGACAGTGGCTTCTGAGAGGGATCTGTTAATTAGAATGGCTATAGGGTAGGCCACTTCATCGGTAGCAATTTTTAAGAATTCTCCTGGTAATTTGTAAGCAGCCAGAGTAGTGGGTTTAGATTTTTTTGAGGTAGTTTTTTATCCTATCTATAGAGACAGACTGGAATTTGAAGGAGCTATTCCTTATGGGAGCAGTGATTGGTTCAGAGGAAGGGTGTGTCTGTTGATTTTTCTGTTGGTTGGCTTGGGTGAGTATGGTTTCAATAAAGAATTTATTACGTTAACCGGGAATGCTCTCAGAGTTATTTACTAAGGTGGTAGGGGGGGTACCAGTTTTGTCTGGTAGTAGTAATTTTTTAATAGCTGCCCAGAATGTTTGAGGGCTATGTTGGTGCTTGATTTGAAGATTGGAGTAGTAATTAATTTTGTCAAGTTTTACTAGTTTCTTAGCTTTATTCCTAAGCTCCTGCTATTTTTGTTTTGCAGCTGGGGACTTAACAGTTTTCCAGTGTTCCCATGCTTTATCTCTAGCTTTGAGGGGGGCTTTGGCTTCTTTGGTAAGCCATGTAGTGGGATTAGATCTGGTTCTTATGGTTCTAGGAGGAGTGTGAAGATCTAATGCATTTAAGAAGGTGTTATTAAAGTAACTGCCTCATTTAATTCCAGGTATTTCAGGGGTGCCCAATCTAATTGGTTTAGTTCTACTGTGAAATTGATGGGGTTAAAGTTTTTTTCTTTCTAATAAAGTGAGAAGACTGTACCTTTAGGATTATAGTTGCACTGTCATAGAAGTAAGGCTGGCAGATGGTTGCTTAAACCATTGGGGAGGCAACCTGCAAGAGAGGGGTGGCTAGGTTTATTAATTAAAATCCAGTCAAGGATAGATTCCCTGTTAGTTGTCTTGTCAGTTTTTGTTGGAGTTTAGACGGCTTGGATAAAGCCATGGAGATTAATATGATTTGTTGGGGTGGAAGAGTTGCAGGATAGTCGCCCAAAATGATGGTTTCATTTTGGAGAGAGAAACAGGACCAATGGAGCAAATTTTCTAGACTTCTGTGAAAGAACACAGAAAGCTTCGAAAGTCTCAGCAATTCTGTACATAAAGCTAGTTCTGGACAGCATGTATAATGCCTGAAGTGGTCTCAAATTGTAATCCGAAGACCTCAAAACTATTTTCAAGATTTTGGCTTTTAAAGCATCAGACAATTTTTTATGGTGCCTGACAGATTTGAAAACAGAATGGAACTGGAAATAACTGAACAAATAAAGGGACTGCTCGTCTCCTAACTCACACCTAAAGTGAGTACTGTTGACCGATGGATGATTGCCTTCTTTGAACAATGTGTTTAGAGAAACGGGAAAAAGAAGTTGTGTACTTACCATAACGTTCAATGTTTGTAGTCCATCTTGCCCTTCATTCTTACACTTTGGCTTGGAAGCCAAACGTCGGCTCCGACTCTGTCATTTTCTAGCTCAAAAACTTCTGGTTGGCTCGTGGCTAAGAGGTATCCCATCATGCACAGCTAACATAACCCAGATCTTGTTTGCTACAAGGAGAAACATACAGAGACAAAGAACAAACCATGTTGAAATAACCCAACATAACAATAAGGCAGTAGTCACTCTACCCCCAGGTCCTCAGGGAGGGAGCAGGAGGGAGGGTTTGTAAGAATGAAGGGCGAGATGGACTACAAACAAACATCGAATGTTATGCTAAGTACATAACACATCTTTATGTTTTGTAGTCCTATCTCACCTTCATTTTTACACTTGGGACAGCATCCCCAGCACGTTCATCTTGGGTGGCTCATTGGAAAATGCTCCGGAGTAATGTGGAACCAAAGGAAGACCTGTTCCTGGAAGCCATATCCAATTGTAGTGAGTAATGAATGTATGAGGTGAAGCCCATGTTGCTGCTGCACAGATGTTATCTATTGGAATTTTTGCCCAAAAAGCTACAGAGGTAGACCCAAATTAGCTTTCACCTTGAAGATCTTTGCACTGGATGTACAGACAAAGGAAATGCAGCTGGAAATCCAGTGAGACAGTGTGACTTTAGAAACTGGAAGGCCCTTCCTTGTATCTGGAAAAGGAAACAGTTGATCCGACCTTCTGAAATTCTTAGTTCTGTCAAGATAAAAACGCAATTGTCTATGCACGTCCAGCTGGTGAAATTTGTACTCTGCCTTGTTAGAAAAAGTAGGGAAGAAAACAGGTAATTCAACGGGCTGATTAATATTGGCTTGAGAAGAAACCTTACGAACAAAGGAAGGGTTTGTCCGTAAGGAGACTCTCTGTGAAACACCAAATAAGGGGGTTTAATGGAAAGAGTTTGCAGTTCAGAGACCCTCCTTGTAGATGTGATGGCCACTAAAAATATAGTTTTCCATGATAAGAACTTAAGGTCACAAGTTGCTGAAGGTTCGAAAGGGCTTAAAGTCTATAGAGTACAAAATTCAAATCCCATGGTGCCACCGGATCCATGACTGGGGGTCTTAACAAGGTGGCCCCTTTAAGGAAAGCTCTACACAGTCTATGAGCCATAAGGTTGGGGTTATTAGCCAAATGAAAAGAAATAGCTGCCAGTTGAACTTTGATAGTGGCAGCTGCTGAACCTTGATGGAACAACTGAGAAAGGAACTCTAAAATGGCAGAAATGGGAGCTGTGTAAAGATCAAGGTTTCTCGCACAGGCCCAAAAGGAGTAACTTTTCCATTTACTGGTACAAGTCTTTCTGGTAGAAGGTTTGTGAGAGGATGTCAGAATGTGTATAACCTCAGGAGAAAAGTCATGAAGCCTGACTAGAGATGGAATTGGAGCAGTCAAGCTGTCAAATTGAGGGTGTGGAGAGAGGGATGGAACACTCCTGGCATGTGTCAGCAAATCTGGCACTGGGTCCAGAGTCCACGTTTCGACCATTAGATGCAGTCTGAGGAAGGGGAACCAAATCGGTCGAGGCCAATAAGGAGCAATTAGGATCATTTTGCGTCCCAAGGATATTGCTTTCTAAATTACCTTCGATATCAGGGGGAATGGTGGAAAAGCATAGAGAAGTCCGGTGGGCCAATCGTGAACGAGTGCATCTCTGGGGGTCTCCCCTTCCGGGGGAATTGGGGTGAAGTAGCTGCTGCATTTGGCATTGAGAGGGGTGGCAAATAGATTGCAGCAAGGCTGACCCCATTTGCAAAAAAATTGTTCTGCAATGTATGTGTTCAGAGACCACTCGTGAGGCATCAGAATAGCCCTGCTGAGCCTGTCAGTTGGATTTCCCCGGCATGTGCGTTGCGACCAGAAAGCATTGGGAAGACAGTGCCCACACTCACACTCGAAGGGCTTCTCTGCAGAGGTGATTAGATTTAGTCCCTCCTTGTTTATATACCACACCACCGACATTATCTGAGTGGATCACAATCGTCCCTATAGGGAGAAAGCTGTGAAGTGCTTGCAATGCCAGAAGCACTGCTCTCATCTTCAAGATGTTGATATGCAAATGAGCCTAGTGTTCCTGCCACGTGCCTTGGACTGTTCTCCCTAGATAATGCCCCCCCACTATCTGGGAGGCAAAAGTGGTCATGGTGGCAATGGGGGGTGGGGGTGGGGGGGCAAACAATCTGCCTGTGTTTAGATTGCTGGTCTGGGTCCACCAGCGAAGATCCTGTTTGCACCAATCTGTTATCAGGATGGGGTGAGAAAGAGGTAGACACTGCAGTGACCATTGGGCAAAGAGTAACCACTGCAGAACCCTCACGTGCAGTCTGGCTAATGGGACTAATGTTACTATAGAGGCCATCCTCCCTAACAACTTGAGCACCATCTTTACTTTCACTTTCCTTAAAGGAAGTAAACTCAAAACTTGTTCCCTGAGGTTCTGAATTCTTTCTACGGGAAGGTAAGCCCTCATTGAGACCGTGTTTATGTCGGCACCAATAAAATTCACATGCCGAGAGGGTGATAATGCAGATTTTTGCCAATTTACTGTGATCTCCAACTGCAAGCAAGTTGAAATGATAGCGTCCCTGGCCTGTAATAGTAGATGCCTGGTGGTGGCTGTCAGGAGCCAGTCGCCCAGGTATAGAAACACACTGAATTCCCGACATATCAAGTTAGCCGTTACCACTGCCATGCATTTGGTGAACACTCTAGGGGATGTGGTGAGACCAAAGGGCAGGGCACGAAACTGATGACTGGCCCCCAGCCGGAAGCATAAGTGACTCCTTGATGCCCTGTCCATCAAGATACGGTAGTATGCATCTTGGAGGTCTATGGAGCACATCCAAATGTCTTTCCCTAACAACGGGAGTATCGACTGTAAGGTGACCATTCGGAACTTAGACTTCTGTACAGATTTGTTTAATTTGCTGAGATCCAAGATGGGTCTCAAGTCCCCTATTCTTTTTGGCACCAAAAAGAATCTGGAGCAAGTCCCTAATCCTACTTGGTCTGCAGGGATGGGTTGGATGACTCTACGAGCAACTTTTGGATTTCTAGAGTTGCTGAATCCCTGTGATTGGGTGAAACATCTAGGATTTGTCTGATCCAAGGAGATGGAAAAAAAGAAGGGAATAGGGTAACTTATCCTTAATGCCCACTTGTCTTGAGTGATATTGTGCTAGGCTTCTGGGTATAAAGATATACGACCCCTGACTGGCTCCAGCGATGCGCAGTTGGGCCTTTTAGGAGCACTGGTAGGGATGGCCACAAAAGGAATCACGATCTCCCTGGTTCTGCAGGCCTCCCCTGCCTCAAGGGCGGCATCTACCATTATTTCCTCCCCCTCTGCCTCTGGAGAAGAAATCACCTTGTGCGTCCTGAAAAAACCTCTGCGACTTTTTGAAACACATTTTTCCGCCCTTCTGCCCTTTGGGATGGGGTCTAGAAAGAACGGAAAACTGGACTCCCACGGCAGACAGGATTTTTCCTTCCTGTTCACACCTGGTGAGTGTGCCCTTTACCTTGGTTCCAAACAATGAGGATCCATCAAAGGGAGCGTTGGTAAATGTAGACTTAAAGGCTTCTGCAAAGTTACACAAGCGCATCCAGGAGTGTCTTCTAAGAGAAACTCCTGAACCCGCTGCCCTACTCACTCCATCAGCTGCGCAAGATATCAGCCTCATGGAGGAGTTTACAATATAATTTAAGGTAGACATCTGTGCGTTAACCTTCTCAGATACCGCTTCAGATACGTTACCTTGCAGTCTCTCTCCCGGTTCCTTTAGGAGATCTCTTTGGAGCCTTGTGAAGTGTGACGCAGGTAGTTCAGCGATCTAAGTGTAAAAGCCGCTGAAGAAGAGACACACTTCCCGTACCTCTCCATCGTTCGAGACTCCTTGTTCGGTGGATGGACAGTGGAGGAAGTTTCAGCAAGTTCCTTTTTGGTGGCTGCTGCCACCACCATGGCATCTATTGGAACGTCCTTAGTAAGAAAGTCTTTGCCCTGGGGTGCTGACAAAAATGTATTTGGTCTTCTAGGAATCGGTTCCACAGAATCAGGAGATTTACACATTTTGACTCACTAGATCCAGTAGTTCATCAAATGGTGGAGACACCCAAGAGGCGGAGGGTTGAGACCCGAAAGCCTTAAGGTACACTGACTCCTCATCAGAGGGGGATGTGGTGGGCCAGCCGCCTCTGTTTCAGGATCTCAAGGATATCTGCAAACGAGATATTATCAGAGGACTTGGTGGACTCTTCTGACCCCACGAGGTCAGTGTCTGATGTAACAGACTCATCAGGGGAGTCAACATGTTTCCTCTTACAAGTTTCCTCCCTAAGAAGGGTATTCTGGTGAGACCTCGGAAGACTGGGGACCAACTCATGGAGGTTTCTTGAGGTTGCAAGTCTCTGGTGTGCTGGGAAAGAGAGGGAGCAGAAACTGAAGTCAGCGCTTTAGGGGGAAGAGTGTTGGCACCACTGGTTGAAACTGAAGACCTGGACAGCACACTCATCACCTCGAAGGCCGATCCTCCCAGCTCAGAGGATGCCCCCCGCTCTGAAGATGCAGAGGCAGTCCTTGGCGCCAAGGAGATGGGCTCCGAGGCAGATGTGGGGTCCAAACTCACGCAAGCTGAAGCACCAAAAGGTAGGCTTGGAACTGAAGTTAGATTCCAAGCGTACCCCTCGTGCCCAACCGGAGAACTGAGGACCCTAGACCCTCACGGATGGCATCGAAAGGGTCGGAGCGGATACCGGAACAGAGAGACCAACTGAGTTAGCTGGAACCAACCTTTCCACAACCCGAGGAACTGAGATCTCTGGCTCTGAAGGCCCAGAGTGGCTCAGGAGGAGGAACATCGACAGGGTGTAAGGGCACATGAGGTTCCGGAGCTGACTGGGACAGAGCCGAAAGTAAATTTGCCAGCGCCGAAGTCTGAAGCAGTCTGTGCACCACTCTCTCGACGTCCTCATCATAAAGGCACTTAAGAGGACCTGGAAGACAGAGTGGGTGACCTAGATCGCTGAAAGATAGGCGACCTAAGAGTCAGGGAGACCGGTCGGAGTTCAGCTGACCGGCTCAGAGACACAGGCTCAGTTATCGGCACCGAAACTCCTGGAGCCTAAACTGACGGATCCACAATGGGAACCTCTGTCGGCACAGAGACCAGTGGAGCCGGCGAGGATGCAATTTTGGCAATTTTGTCTGGCGGCTCCGATGATACAGAATGAGTGGGAGACCGCCTTTTTGTAGATTTGGCTATGTCTTTGTTGGAGGAAGGAGATTTAGAGCTGCAGGACGAAGAAGCCAACTCCTCCTCAAAAGAATGCTTCAATAGTCCTTTCAAGATAAGTTTGTTCTTTCTCTCCTGAGGAACACAGGGACTAAAGGCATGACAAAACAAGCAAGACTCTTGGAGGTGACTAGCCCCCAAACAGTACACACAGATTGCGCCCATCCATTAAGGACATTTTCTGGGCACATTTTGTACATTTTTTAAAGCCCAAAGGCTTGTGATCCTTAGTATCCTTAGACATAGTGCAGTAAACAATGCACAAGTACTACCTCCAAACAGATAGTCAGGCAACAGCAAAGACTAACAGGCAGAGGACTAGGTCCTCTAACTTAAACGGGCCTAGCCCAAGGTGAAAGTGAAATCAGAACAACAATCAGCACAAGCGATGCAGGGATACAAGAAGGCCAATGGAAGAATGGCCAATCAAAGTACAAACAGTATACACAATAAATAATGCAGCAAATTAAGAAACACGGAATGCTATACCACACTAAACTATAGAATATAATTATTTTTAGTCAACAAATGACTAGTAAAAACGTACTGAAAATTTTCACTTAGCCACGGCCAAGAAGAAGCACGTCTGAACTCAACGAGCAGCAAACGAGATCTGGGTTATGTTAGCAGTGCATGATGGGATACTTCCTAGCCACGAGCCAATCAGAAGATTTTGAGCTAGAGAATGGCAGAGTTTGAGCAGAGGTTCGGCTCCAGTCTCAAGTGTAAGAATGAAGGCGAGATAGGACTACAGAACATAGACCATTTCATATATGGATTTAATGCACATTTGTTTCTTTCAAATTGCAACTCAAGGATTTAAAACATCTGTCATCCAGACTGTTAATATAACAAATTCATAACCTACAAGCATTTAGGACATCTACAAACCATTCAAATTTTAATGCACAGATGCACTGCCCATAACACAAACTTGTTTTTAAACTTATATCATCTCCATAAAAGCTGTTAAGTATACACTTAGAAAAATACAGATGCGTGCATCACATAAGACTGACCTTGGATTTCCTGTGCTTGTTTCGGGCATCTTTCTTTGCTTCTTGCTCTTCACGGATCATACGTCTGCGGCGGAGCTCAGCACTGACTGCGTTTTCCAGGTGCACTACTTGCTGTAGGGCTACACTCCCCACCAGGGAGAACAGGTGACTCAGCAGGTACGTGGGAAGTTTTCCAGCATTACTGTTATCTGCCGATGAAAGCGTTTGCTTGTCTAAAACATAACAGCACACAATCACTAACAGCAGAACCTCTTACAGTTGACCAACAAGCAAAAAGTGAAAGGCATCCACCTAAAGTAAAATACATTTGTACAAGTAGATGTCCCATATAACAAATGTTTGAAAAAATCACTGCAGTAGGAATTCATTATATGAAGTGATAAACTGAGATAGTGTGCTGCCAAATATTGCTGGGGAAGGCTAAAATAAGCTTATTAAACCTAAATCAACCTACAGCTTATGCAAAGATACACAAACTAGAAATGGTGAAAGCAGGAAACTATTATAATATAGCCTTAACCAATCAAGAAGAAACTCTGGACAGTTTTGTTATATTGTGCGATATAACAAGTCAGATTAAAAAAGGTAGAGAGTTATTAGCGTTTCTGCCTTCTGGCCATCATGCCTCCTTAAAATTTGTCTCAATCGCAGTCATTCCCTGTACAGAGTGAAAGCCAGCTGAAGGGCCATCATCCAGATAGCTATGAAGGTATTTTCTGCCCTCAGCAGCTTCCTGGCAATAAAGGTGTTAATATCAGGGCCCTAACCCCACTGATGTGAGAATGTACATCACTGCCTGGTGTCCTAAATCCACCTACTACTTGTGCATGTACCACCCACAAGCTACAAGTGGTGATACAAGATCAAAGCCTACTCCTTTGCTCCTGGCCAGTTCAGTGCTGTGCAAGCCTCCATTTGCATCAGTAGGGATATCAACCAACCAGTACTGCTACAACCCTCCTCCCCAAGAATGGGCATGCTGGTACAGCATACCCATAAAAAATAGTTGTGTAAAATCTTACCATAACCATAGATGTCCTTCTCTTCCACGTTGCAGTATTCTTACTGTGGGATCCTCCACATCAAACGACCCGAACGTCAGCTCCTATGCAAAAGCTCAAGACTGCTTGCTGCTAGTTCGTGGGATGTCACACACAGGGCCATAAACCAAGGGCCTTAAATGTGACATCTGCATGCACAGACCTCAGAACGGACTGCCCAGTCGGACAATAGTTTAGGTACTGATAAATGATGCCCTCTAGACAGGTGAAACGTAATGAAGGGGGATAGGAGGGAGGGAAGGAATGCTGCAACATGATAGAGAAGGACATCTATGGTTATGGCAAGATTTTACACAACTATTCTATTTCCTTTTATTCTCATGTTGCAGTATTCTTACTGTGGGAGAGTACCTCAGCTTAAGGAGGAGGCAGGGTGGAGGAAGTAGCAGCTTCCAGGAATCCCTTTCGGGATTGCTCTTGCAAATCCTGCTCTGGAAATATGGTCCAGTTTGTAATGTTTGGTGAAGGTATGTACAGAGGACCAAGGTGGCTGCCTCAAGGAGAGGCAGTTGTCTCCAAGCCTTTTAGGAAGGCCCCAGAAGAAGCTACAGCTCTTGTAGTGTGTGCCCTGACCAGATGAGGTAATTGTTTTTCATGGTAGGAATATCAGAAGTAGATAGTTTTCCTTATCCAGCAGGAAATTGTGTTTGGCTACTGCCTTGCCCAGGGCCCTGGGATGGAAAGACAGAGCTGATTAGACTTTCTAATGGCCTCAGTTTTGTCCAAATAGAACTTTAGTTGCCTGTGGACATCAAGGGAGTGCAGTATTCTCTCACTGTCATCTTTAGGAGAAGGTAAGAATGTGGATGAGTGAATAGACTGATTCAGTGGCACCTCATTGACCACTTTGGGCATGAAGGAGGGGTTGGTGCGCAGAGTCACCTTATCTTTGTGGAAGACAGTGTAGGGTGGGGATGCCATTAACTCTTGTAATTTTGAAACCCTTCTGGCTGAGGTAAGGACTACCAGTAGGACTATTTTCCATGTGCACATCTGCAGGGAGGCAAAGCTGGCTGGCTCAAATGGGGCAAGTGTAAGTTTTTCTAGAACACAGTTTAGGTCCCGATGTGGCGGGATAGGCTTCTTTGGTGGTCTAATATGCATGACCCTTTTAAGAATAGTTTAACATCCAATCTGGAGAGTAGAGGAGAGTCCAGAGGTAAGCAGGCAGAGATCGTAGGTAAGTGAACCTTCACTGAAGAGTATGAAAGGTCTAATTTTATGAGCTCACACACACAGGTCAAGACTAAGGGAACATCCGCTTGAAAGGGGTCCCCTATGCCTTTGGGGATGCCATTTGGAGAACCTTTCCCATTTGGGAATGTAGGATCTCCTGGTATTGGGTTTCCTGGCCTCCTGCATGTTAGACAGCACATCCTTAGTGCAGCAGTGTTAGAAGGGAATTAAGTTCATCATCCAGAGGGTTAAGCAAAGCATCTCCAGGTGTGGGTGAATGAGAGGTCCTGTTGTGTGAGCAAGTCCACCTTGTGAGGCAACTTGTGGTGATTGCTCTTGGCAAGAGATTGAAGGGGGAACCAATGCTGCCTTGGTAATAGGGAATCACCAGCAAGATTTTTGGCATGTCCCTCATGATTTTTAGGAGGACTTTCTGAATAAGAGGGAAGTGATGGAAAGCATACAGAAATGGTTCCTTCCATGAGATGATGAAGGCATCCACTCTCCAAGATAGTGGTGAGGGGTATTTGGCACAGAATTTTCAATCGTCTGTTCTGGGAGGAGGCAAATAAATCTATTTCAGGTGTGCCCCACTGGTGGATAATGTCTAGGAAAATATCACTGTGGAACATCCACTAGTGATGCAGAGAAAAATGATCTGCTGATAGCATCACCTGATGGTTGTCCTGGGATGGAATGTAAACTGCCTGTAGTGAAATAATGTTCCGAGAGGCTAACTCCCATGCCTGCATTGCTAGCCTGCAGAGCAGGTAAGACCTGATCCCCCCCTTGTTTGCTGATGTACCACATTACAGTGGTGTTGTCCGTGAAGATTTGTAGGGGTCTAGCAGCATGAGAGAGAGAAAGGCCTGCAGGGCTAGGTGGACTGCAGTCCTCTCTCCCTTGCATTGATGTGCTGTCTCTGGAGGAATGGCTCCCATAGGGTTTGCACCTTAAGGCCATTCATAGTTACTCCCCATCCCAGATCTGAAGCATCTGTGTGCATTAGTTGTGTTGGAGTGGTGGTTTGTAGGGGTAAGACCTGGATTTTATTATGCCTGCTGAATCCACCACTTCAATTCTGTTTTTAGGCATGGAAAGAAGGGTGAAGTCCAGTGGGTGAGTGTGTTGTGACCACACATTCTTCAGGTACCACTGTAACTTCATCATGTGTAGCCTGGCTAGTGGCAGCATGGGGATGGTGGCTGCCATTAGTCCTAGGAGGTGCATGAATTGCCTGGTTGACAGGTGGATGACCAGAAGGTGGTCCTGGAAGCAGCTGACCAAGGAGGTTACCTTGTCCTGATGGAAAAAAACCTTCATCAGGTCAGTCCTTATCCTGCATCTCAGGAAGGTTTTGTCCTGTACTGGTGTGAGGGATGATTTTTTCAAGTTGAGTGTGAATCCCAACCTCTGTACCAGTGCCATGGAGAGCAGTAGATGATTTCTAAGGGTGTCTTCTCCTTCTACAAGAATGAGGATGTTGTCTAGGTAGGGGCAGATTTGAATGCCCTTGGTCCTGCAGTAGGCTACTGCTGGGGCTATGCACTTTGTGAAGACTCCTGGTGCAGTGGATAAACCAAAGGGCAAGGCAGTAAATTGAAAGTCGCAACAGTGTCCAGCAAAGCATAGATACATCCTGTAGTTTGGGTGGATAGGTATGTGGAAGTAAGCCTCCTTCAAATCCAAAGCGGCAATGAAAGCCTTGGGTGGCAATAGTGGAAGGATGTTTTGAAGGGATAGCATTCTGAAGGGATCTTTAGAAAGAGGTTTAGGAAGCATAGATTCAGGATGGGCCACCAAAGGTCATCCATTTTTGGTAGCAGGAATAATTTTTATTCTTATTTATTTATTTATTTTATATTTGTTGACAGGGCTAGTCTAGCTGGATACATATCCTTTTTCAGTAGAGGCCCGGGGAGAAAAGCTCCAAGTATGATAAGATTACTACATACAATAGTTAGAATAAAAAAACAAGCTTAAAAATACATTTTGAAGCACAAAATGATTGTAAAGAGAGTACAAGCAATTTGAGTGATCAAAGTTAAAGTCTTGGTATAGGTTTTAAAAAGCAATTAAGCCATGAGTTATAAGGTACAATCAGCACAAGTTCATACACTATTTGACAAGAAAAGCAAATTGGCAAGAAAAGCAAATTGACTTTCACTTAGTCGAAGAGGGAGAAGAGAAGTAGGCTGGGAGATCTAAACAGAGAAGAGTTAGCTTGTAATAATTAGAACTATGGTGGGGCAGTAGCCCAGGAGGTAGGGGAAAAGGGGCAGAGAAAGGAGAATAAGAATATTTAGTCAGGCATTGAGCAGGGACATAGCCACTGTATTTTTAGGTGATCTTTGAGGTGTTTCTTAAAAAGAGTGGAGTAGATGAGAGAGAGGATAGTGTTGTAGGAAGGTTGTTCCAGATTCTGCCCACCACATTGGTAAAGAGCGAGTCCCCAGCTTTATTAGATTTAATGTTGGCAATTAGTAACTTGCTAGCTGAGCGTAGTGTTGTAAGATTTTTATATGGGGAGATCAGGTTAGAGAGGATAGGAGTATTAGTAGGGTGGTACAGAATTGTTTGTGTTATTACAAGTCGATCATATCGTAGTTGGTTTTGTAGTTCTAACCATTTGAGTTGTTTGAGGTTGAGAGAGTGGTGGGTTCTATAGGGAGAGCCAGTAGCAAATCTGACTATTATTATAGCTAGATTCAAGCTTGGTAAGATTGTGCTTATGGCAGAAGCATAGAATAGGGCAGAAGTAAGATGAGCCTGGGCAATGGAAGTTCTAGCCAGTTGTGTAAGGAAGGGTTTGATTCTATACAGAGAGCCTAGTTTTTTATTGATAGTTTGAATAGTATTATTGATCTAGTCATCAAAGCTGAGGTTGTGATCAATGGTTATACCCAGAAGGCGTGCAGTAGGATCAGGGGAGATACAAGTTCCATTATAGGAGTTAATAGTGAAGTGGATCTGTGGCGATTTTTGAGTGGGAGTGAAGAGTAATAGTTTGGTTTTCTTGGGGTTGAGGAGGAGACATTGATCAGTAAACCATTTTTCTACAGAGTTAAATACCGTTTGAGTAAGGGTTTGGAGAGAGGATGAGGACTTGGCAGTACAGATTAGAGTAGAGTCATCAGCGTATTGTATGCAAGTGGCTTGTGGAACAATAGTGTAGAGATTGTCAATAAAGATAGAAAAAAGAAGAAGGCCTAGGATAGAGCCTTGAGGGACTCCAGTGTTCACAGGGAGGGGTGTGGAAAGATTGTTGTCCCAGAGTACTGCTTGATGTCTGTTATCTAGATAGGATTTAAACCAAAGAATAGCTTGTGGGTCAAGAGATTGGGCTTTTAGAGTACTGATAAGTAAGCTATGGTTGACCATATCAAAAGCTTTTGATAGGTCTATAAACAGAGCAGATGAGAGAGAGTTATTGTTTCGATTTCTGTTAATACAGTCTGTAAAGCTTAGTAGGGCAGTAGTGGTGCTATGAAAGGGTCTAAAGCCATGCTGACAGTTAGCAAGTAAGTTATGGAGCAGGTGTTGGAGTAGTTGATGGTGGATACATCTTTCCATTATTTTGGCTAATGGAGAGAGTAGAGCAATTGGACGGTAGTTGGAAATGTCAGTGGATTTACCTCCTTTATGCAAAGGGATTATATGGGATACTTTCCATATGGAAGGGGTGGTACCTTTTGTGATTGTTCTGTTTATAAGGATGGATATTGGATAAGCTAAGGGTTTGGCAGCTACTTGAAGGTATTCTGCTGGGAGGTTATCTGCAGAGGGAGTACAAGGTTTGAGTTTGTGAAGGAGTTTACAGATAAAGGAAGTTGGAACTAGTTGGAACTAAGAGGGGAATAGAACTGTTTGTATTCTGTAAAGGAGAGGTGGTAGTGGGTGTTAGTGTTTTTGTTAAAGTTTGAATAGTTTCAGTGAAGTAGTTGTTAAAGGTATTGGCTATTTGCAAAGGACTATCATGGGGAATAGAGTTTGGGGCTGGAGTTCTAGCCTGCCCTGGTTTGAGAAGTTTATTAATGCCTGACCAAAACTTTTGAGGGTTGTTAGAGTGTGACTGTTGAAGTTTGGAATAATAATTGTTTTTGTCTAACAAAATGTCTTTTTTGGTAGCGTTTCTTAATTGCTTAAAGTATAAGTGGTCAGCAGTGTTCTTTGAGGCTCTCCATTTGGCCCATATTTTGTTCCGTAGGAACATTTTCTCTCTGGTTAGTTGTGTGCCAGGGGGCTATTTTAGTCCTTACACGGTTAGAGTGGATGGGTGCGTGGCTATTTAGGATTTGAAGGAATGAAGTGTTAAAGTAAGAGATGGCTTCGTCCAGTTTGAGTTGCTTTAGAGGTGACCAATTAAAGGTTTTTAGTTTGTTTTGAAAGTTTTCTGCTTGGAAGAATTTTTTTGAATGAAAGGTGACCATGTTGTTATTATTAGAGCTGTGTTTCTTTTGTTTTATTATGAAGGTTAGTACATGATCACTAATGTCGTCTGGGAGAGTTCCAACTTTATAAGTATCTGGATGACTGTTTATAAGGATCCAATCAAGAATAGTTTCCTTTTTGCTAGGTTTATGGAATCTTGTGGTGGAGTTTATTATTTGAGTGAAGCCAAATAGGTTTATGTGGGTGTTTGGATTAGGGGAGTTACATGTGGTCCAATCTATGTTAAAATCACCAAGTACTATAGTTTCCTGAGGTAGGAGAGTAGATAAGCTGCCAAGAATGTTTTCGAGAGTGGTAATATTATTACCTGGAGGGATGTAGGAGAAGATTATATAGATAGATATAGCACTATTAATTTTAAGTTTGACAGTAAGAGTTTCAGCATTGGTATTTGAGGGTAATAACACATCAATGGGTGTAACAAGAATTTCAGATTTATGCAAGATGGCTACACCTCCACCTTTTTTGGATGTACGGTCGGATCTTAGGATGTTATATCCAGGTGGGGTTATTTCTAGGTCACGAGTAGCGGGTTTTAACCAAGTTTCAGTTAGGCAAAGGATATCAAATGCATGAGCTTGTAAAAGAGCATGCAGTTGGCTAATCTTGTTATTAATGCTACGGATATTGAGTTGAGCTATTCTGAGTGAGTTTCCTGATATTATAGAGGAGGAAGCATTGTTGAATGATTGTTTTTGTAGATTGTCATGTTGTGGTATTGGGCCAGGATAAGGATGAATGCCTCCACCTATTAGAAGGTTTAAAGAATGTGTCAATGCAGTTTTTATGACTTTATAGTACTTGGGTAGACTTATGTTGGGGAAGTAATGTGGGTATATCTGTGAAACCTAGGCAGTAGGTAGGCTGAAGTAAAGGTAATGTTGCTGTGAGAGAGAGAGAGTTGGGGTGTGTAGTTGGTATAGTTTGCTGTTGAGGGGATACTTTAAAGAACAAAGAGCAGTGTTCATAGTAGGTAAGGGTATAAGTTAAGTTAAGGAATATTAATGAAGACATGAGTAGAGAGTATTTGAGGATAGGTGTATGTACATAGGCCATATTGTAGTAGTACGGTAGAAAGGTTAAGTAAGTTATAAGGCAGGCTAAAGTGACAAATTATGTGGGGAAGTAAGATATATAGTATGATAAGATAGAGGAGGTTTGGGGGAGAGTAGGTATAAACAGTAGTGTACAGATGATAGAGGAGGGGGATTAGGGGTGGAGTTGATAAGTTCAAGTGTTAGGCGATAGGTTCAAAGGACAGTGGGTGTGGCCAGATAGGTATAAGTTAAACAGCACTGGGGGTGGGTGGGAATTGGGGGTAGGGGAGCAGAGTGAGCCTGCAGGGCGAACGGAGCAGGTCACAGCGAGTAGAGGAGACAAACAGTAAGCAGTAACAACCCAGAGAGAGAAGGTGGAGCAGGTAAGAAGGTTTCAGTAGAGCAGGTATGATGGAAAACTAAGGGTAATGAGGAGGGCAGAATAAGGAAATTACTAGTCTGCAGAGGGTAGGGGTTGAGAAAAGTGCAGAGAAGGAGCAGGAATAGGTAGATTAGGAGAATAGCTAGGCAGTAGGGCAAGGGGAAGAGAAAGGAAGGAAAAATAAAAGGAGCCGAAGCTAGTAGATTGAAAAGAGAGTAAGGGGTCTAGGCTAGGTTAGACTGCCACCTGGTGGTCAGAGTTAGTATAGCATCAGGTGACTAAGTTCTGAAGTATAGCAAGTAGGGAAGGGTAAGCTAAATGGCAGGGAAGCAGTATATAGATGATAATGGTCCTAGGGAGGGGTCTGGCTGCTGGCTTTCCTGACTCAGGATCTAACAATCAGTTAATAGGGATTAAAAAAACAAGAACAAATTTGTTTACAACAAGGGGCAATGATAATACATACTATGCCAAGTACTATTCAATCAGGTGAGAAATACTGGGACAGCATAAAAAGGAAGGTCCAAGTTGGCAGGCTGGAGGTAGATGAGAGAATCCTTAGTAGTCAGGCAGGTCCCTTATTGCAGGGTAGTGGATAGAAAGCTAGGAGGGTAGGGAGGTAAGATAACAGGGTATTAATAATGTATTAAGGCAGAAAAATTTGCTATAGTAGACAGGTTAGGTATTTCTATCAGTTCTACTGAAAAATTGTACTAACAACATACTAATATAATTGTTCTGATAAGGCGTGGTTAAAAATACTCACTCTAGCAATAAAACAATTTCTAGCAGTTCAGAAAAGATAACCGTAGTGGCCTAGGTATCATAAAAATAAAGGCTTACACTTCAGATATCAGGATAAAACAGTATGCATAGGCAAGTAAGTTCTTCAACCATTAGCATTCTACTTTAGCAATACAGGCACTAACAGGATAATAAAGTCATACAGAGAAGAAAAACCTCAGGAACAGGTCATGAGAGATAAAGACATGGGGCTAGGCAAGTTAAAAAGAGCACATGGCAGCCACTTGGTGCAATAGTAGTAATTCCCATAGAGGATCGATAATATCCACCTAAAATGTTTTATATTTCATAACCTGGAGTAGAACCCTTTTTCTTTCTTGGCTTGGGGAGATGGGTTTTACGGTCCTCTGGGTGAGAAGCTCTTGGATAATCTGAGGGATTAGGTGTAGTTAGTCCTTGGGAGAGAAGGGGATGCCTAATGGAATGGGTTTTCCTGCCAAGACATGAAGTATCCTTTTTCCACTATTGCCAGGACACAACAGTCTGAAGTAACGTCTTTCCAAAGGGGAGGATAGAGAGAGAGGCAGGATAAGAGGGGAAGGTGGCTGAGGCAGTCGCACATTATAATTCCTGTCCTGAAAGGGCTGCCTGTTGCGGGGCTGTGAAGGGGCTGCCCTTGTGGCGGATGTTTTCCTGGACCCTTTTCTATGTCTGGGGGTGGAAGAGGTGGATAGGGCGGGGGCTGTCCTGACAAAAGAAGTCGTTGCAGGATAATTCCTATAAAAGTTTGGTACTGGAAAGATCAGCAAGTGCTTCAGGTCCTGGAGTTCCTTACTGTTCTCCTGGAGGCTTTTAAACAGATCAGCAGACTGTTTGCCAAACAGGAATTTAGTGTCCAGGGGTACGTCCAAAATCTTAGTCTTAAAAGTATTCAGGAAGGGGCTGTAGTCGAAGCCACGAATATCTGCATAAAACAGAAGGTGATGCTGCAGATCTTGGAGGCTTCAGCTGCATCATAGCCGCACTGAGTGTCTGGCTACCTGAGATGCCAGGGATAGCTTGGATGCTATTTGTGACTTGTTTGGGGAGTCATGCAAAGAGGACAGTAAAAAGGAAGACTGAAACCAAATCTTGGGCATATTTGACCAAGTGAGTCTGGTAATTAATTGCCCTACAGGCTAGAGTGGAAGAGGTATACATCTTTTCCATAGCCTGTCCATTACCTTGCTATCCTTGTCTGAAGGCAAGAGTGAGGAGGAAGGAGCGAGTCTGAACTGCTTATCAGGGGCTACTGCTGTAACTGCAGGGTCTGCCAAGGGGGGCTTTATAACAAATTTGTGCACATCAGGGATCTTACAAAAACGGTCAGGTTTCTTGGAAGCAGGAGGAGATTGAGAATCAGGAGTCTGAGGCTGATGCAAAGGCATCCAGCTATCCTGGAATCACAGGAGCGATAGCTGATGGGGGTGACTATTCCACCTGGAGAAACTCAATCCTTTTTTGAATTTCTGTCATCCGAGCTGTATCCCATTTAAAGTACTCCCTCATTTTAATAATAGTTTCTCCGAATGTAACATCCTCGGCGGGGGATGGAATCTCCTTCAAATGGAGTCCTCATCTGGGAAGTAATAGTCCAAGGGAAAAGCTATTTGAGAGGAGTAGGTAAACTGACTCATCAGAGGAGACAACTTCCTCCTGGAGAAAGGCAGGAGGGATAGAGGCAGCTGAGGCTGGTCTGGGGCTTAGGACTGGCAATGTGGCTGCTGTGGATGCTGATTGCCCAAGGCTGCAGCAAGGACTGGGAAAAGGACTGGCAGTCAGGTTGTTCCTCAGAAGGAGCAGATAAAGGTTTAGTCTTTTGTTTCTTTTTTAAAGGAGTTGATATAGTAAATGCTGAGCGCCTATTTTCAGGGATCTTGTCTGTGGGTGAGGTTTTAGATTCCTGGAACACTGATGGGTGTCCAGTGGAGCCTTGTTCACCCTTGACCTCGACAGTAGTAGACACTGGAATAACCTCAAAGGAAGTGCCTTCTGCTACTTTGGAAGCTGCTTCCTCTAGGGTAGTCGCTGAAGGTGCCAGTTCTAGTGGACGTCCCACAACCCCTAATATCGGTGGTTGGCAGGACAGCTGACAACGGAAGAGAAGTGGTAGGCCTTGAAACTTTGGCTTTCTTTTTAGGAGGCTCCACCTCAACAGCCAACTCTGGATCCATTCTTAAAGCTAGTCTTTAACCTCTGGTTCTCTAGGTATAAATTTAGGGCTGCCAGATGACTGTGGAGAGTTTTGAGAACAAAAAACTAAGATGCTACATACAGAGTTCTTGGGAATCTGTGTGGAATTTGATGTCCGCACATACATTTTCCCTTCCTAGCAGACATCGGCTAAGAAAACAACAACCAAAGCTCAAACAAGGATAATCAAGGTTTCCCCCAACGGGGTACTTATCTTTAGATGTCTTAAAGACAGCGGAGTGAAGTGATCGATCTTGACGTTTGACAGCAGCAGAGAAGTTCTCAGGTCTGTGCGTGCAGACGTCACATTTAAGGGCCCTGGTTTATGGCCCTGCGTGTGACATCCCACACACTAGTAGCAACCAGGCTTGAACTTTTGCACAGGAGCCGACGTTTGGGTCACCTGAGGTGGAGGATCCCACAAGTAAGACATCCACCCTTTTTACACTTTTTTCCAGCTGCTACTCGAACCTGATCATCCAGGTTACAGTAAGGGTTTTATTCCCTTATATGTTAGATCATCGGGACTGGTATACAACTTGCACATAAAATTTATGAGGACCTCATTTGAATACTTGAAATAATTGATAGAAGTTTTGAGATGAAAGGAAGTCATGTGCCCTGAACTGACTTCCCTAATCTTACAGTACAATATATTTTATTTATTACACAACCCAGACTCATTCCCCATATTCCATCACATTATTTTCCACTAACTTAAGCATAAATTACTGCTTCACATTTTTCAAAACACTGTAGCTAGAGTAAATTGTCTACTGAACAGATAAATCCATATGATATTATGGAAAGATCTCTCATGGGTTTTGCAGTATAGTGCAAAGGTGCTTTCTAATCAATTTTTTGTATTGCCAGTTCATTTTTTTATATGTATGTTTGCAGCGTACTCACGATTACATTACTACAGTTTTATAATAGTTTGGCTTTACCTTGTACTTGAGCCCTAAATGGGTTTGAGTCAGTAATTTCACTTTCTAGATTAGGTAGCTATGGCCTGTATATTCATTCGTGATCTCACACACACAAATTTATGCTTCAACAGGAAAAGTGTATCTGCAGGAGGTGCTTTAGGTAGGCTTATGTTCTGTGAATATATTACATAGTTTAGGATTGCTTTTAGATTTTTAGCCAGAACAAATGCATTTTTTTAACTGAGGATATTTCTAGAAATGAAGATACACAAGGGATGGTAATTTTATTGGCATCCTAGGCACCTCACAGTAAATGTATCACCTTAATGGACCACAAATAAATTTATCACACACAGAATATGCACATAAGCGTAGTGTCTGCACAGGCAAACACAAAAATATGTATGCAACCAGCTCACAAAAATATGAAGACAGGGAGCATGGTGTACAAAAAATTACCATGTCATTCAACAGCTACTGCTATGGTAGTGCAGAGGTCCCAAACATCATCTCAAACTCTTTTACAAGGCTTCCCACTAGCCATGGCAGCTATTGTTAAAAAATATACTTGTTTCTTAACACAAGTCTTTACAACTAGTAAACGGCTTACAGTGCAAGTGCACCTTTGATGGCCATCTAGTTATTTTTAACCAAGAATACTTATACAGACCGTTCAGCCCAAGACCAGAGCATACACTTGGAGCATGCGTCTTGTATTTACATACCATTGAGCCCAGAAAGGTGAGATCCTGCTTATTTCGCTAGTCCCATTTTCCTCTCGGCTCCTTACACACTCTCAACACCACAGTATCCCTGTTGGAACTCGGATATCCTTATTTCACTAGTCCCATTTTCCTCTCGGCTCCTTACACACACTCTCAACACCACAGTATCCCTGTCAGAACTCGGACATCCTTATTTCCCCACCTCTTATCATATTGGGGTGTCTATATTTACCTTTATTCTACCCATCCATTATTACTACACATTTGTCCCTAAAGTATCTTTATTTGGCAAGCCCTTGTCCTTTGACAAATTGCAGAAAATGAAGGGCATAAGTAGAGTACCTCAGCCCCCACCCCTACCTGACATGTTTTCCCTAATGGTTTCAGCCACCTGTCCAGCTAAGGTTACAGTTGAAATACAGTTGTCCCTACGTCCCTACTGCCATTTTCTTTCTTCATATCCTTTCTCCTTCCCTTTTGGATTTCCTTCTTGTTCCTACTCTGCATCCCCCATCCTTCTGTCTTGCTGTATGCCTGCTAATTCAATCCATCATGCATCCTTATCAGCTTTAACAAACCTGTCCTTTTCTATCATTCTCTCTTGGATTTCTTCCCTTATGGTTCCTGCAATTGTGAGATATTGCCAGTGATGCCAGAAGTAGGGCAGTGGATGTGTAACGTATGCCAGCACAGAAAGCTGGAATTTTGCAAACATGTCATTTGTATATCAAACTGATTTGTACAGATGCTCGTGTTGAAAAACATTTGTAAAGCTGGTTCTGTTAAAAATGTACCAATACTGTGCCCTGCTGGACAGAAAAGGAAATACACACATTATTGTAACTGTTTAAATTTGGATGTTTTAACAATGGACTTTGTAAACCATGTAATGCAGCCCACTACCTTGGACTGCCAATATTAACCTTTCATCTCTTGGTTTGAATTCGCCTCTCAACCATTCCTGCATTCGTTCCTGATCAACATGAAGTTCTTCCTGAAGTTTTCTGTGCTTGCAAATATATTTTCCACATTTCTTGCCTTCTTCATCTGGTCCTTCAACCTTATATAGGTTCATAGGTTCATACTAGGCTATCTGCCCTAGGGCATTTACAAGCCTAGCCAGAGTGTGTGTAGCTTTTGGCACCCCTTGGAATGAGGATACTGTGCTCATTTAGGGCTTAGTTTACTATGCCTCTGTCTAGTAGTGACACAGAGATGACCCCCGGGGTAAACCTACGATCTCCCATCCACTCGTCAAGATTTCTCTTGGAGAGTCAGTGAGGGGCTCTACCTAACATGGACTGGGATTCTGTTCCAGAGTGTAGGGAGCCTCTGGGTTATGAATCTGTCCCTCCAGCACGCCCTATTTATTTCTGTGTTGAGGTTCAAATCTCTCGCTCTCGTGGTTCTGGTGGATTTGGATTTTCTGAGGTGGAGCATGTCCATTATTTCCGGATTGGACATGGCCTTGTACGTCAGGCATAGATCGCCTCTGAGTAGGCAGTATGCGACTGAATAGAGCTGGAGTTTCTTCAGTTGGGCAGCATATGACATATGTTTGAGGCCCTTGATCCTCTTGGTGAGGTACTTTTGGGGTCTTTCTAACTGCTGTAGGTGTCGGGTAAGGTACATCCCAAATGGGGCATTGTACTCAATTATGGGCCTGTTAAGGGAAGAGTATAGGGGCACAATGACCTCTCGATCTAGATGTGAATCCTTTCATGATAAGGTGGGCAATATAGAAGGTCTTCCTAACCACTTTGGCAATGTGAGTGTCAAATGAGAGGTTACTGTCAACTTGGGTCCCTAATTACTTCTTCCGTACTTAATGGATTACCACCTATGTGGTAATTTGTGGGTACTTTGTTTTTCCCAAAGGGTATGACTATACATTTTTTGGCGTTCAGTTTAAGGCCATGGCTCTGGCACCAATTATCCGTTTCTATGAGGCCTTTCTGAAGGATGCTTGTGTCTGCTGGAGTATCAATTATGGCGCCCAGTTTGCAGTCATCTGCGAAATTTGTCAGCCACAATCCTCCTATGTTTGCTTGCACCTCGGAAAAATAAATGCCGAACAAGAGGTGTTCCAGGACCAAGCCCTGTGGGACACCGCTTGTGACTGGCTTAGAGTCTGACATGGCTCCAGCAATTCTGACCTTGAGCCAGTTTGCAACCCATCTTATGACATATGGGTTTACATTTAAGCTGGTGAGCTTGTCTAGGATGCCAGAGTGGGGTATTGTGTTGAAGGCTTTTGCAAGGTCAAGGCAGACTGTGTGAACTGCCTTACCCTCATCAATGGCCTTAGTGACCGTTTCAAAAAAGTTGACCAGGTTCAAAAGGCAGGATCAGCCCTTGACAAAGCCGAATTGGGTAGGATCAAGTGTCTGTAGGTTCCCAATGTCTTTGTTTATGAGTTCCATAATGATCCTCTCCATAGCTTTGCAGACCAGGCTCGTCAAGCTTATGGGGCGGTAATTTCCAGGGTCCGTAGAAGCATCTCCTTTGTGGAGTGGGACCACTGTTGCTGTACGCCATTCTTTGGGCACATATCCTGTAGTAAGGCTAAGATTAAACAGCAGCCTTATGTGCGGGTTTAGTTCCTCTTGGAGTTCCTGTAGCACGCAACCCGGGACACCGTCTGGTCCCACTGATGCTGTGTTTTTAGCTTTGGAGAGGGCGGCTCTCACCTGGGCATCTGAGATGTCAGGGAGGCTACACTCTGCTGGGATAGATATTTCTCCTTTTGGGGGGGGTTTGCACTGAACCTGTCTGCCAGTATGTTGGCAATGTCTGTGGGTTCAGTGTATTTTTTGTCATTTTGGACTAACTCTGAGCATATCTGGGAGTTTCCACCCAGGTTTCTAACATAACTAAAGAAGGCCTTGTGATTGTCTTTAGTATCTTTTGCGATTTTTCTCTCAAAGTTGGCCTTGGATGATTTTATGAGTGATCGTAGTTTTTTTTACTAGTACTGATCAGAGATGCCTTCCCTTTTAGGGATTTTGCTCTGTCATGTAGTAGCTTCCTCCTCCTGTTGTGAAGCTTGTTAATGGCTGGGGTCCAACAGACATGACGCCTGCCTTTGGGGGAACGGGTCTTGGTTTTATTTGGGATTGCATGATCCATGCATTCTTGAAGGTGTCCGTAGAATGCGTTTATGAAGGATTCAGCTGTGTGGGCTGTGGTTTCCACTGGCCCAGGGGCCTTGAAGGATACCACTTCAGTCTTAAGAGTGTGAAGTCAGCTTTTGAGAAATTCTTCACTGTGGTCTTTTGTGCTGGGGGCCGGATGTGGATTTCCAGTGAGATTAATTTATGGTCTGATCTCACCAATGAGGGGTATACTTCCGGTGTTGAGCATTGTCCCCATGTTTGTGATTATCAGGTCTAGTATATTATCTCCTCTTGTGGGAGTGGTGACTAGTTGTTCCATCGCATTTGAGTTTATGAATTCTAGGAACCTTTGGGCTAGGGTGTTGGGGCTTGAGTAATGCTCCCAGTCTATGTTTGGGTAGTTGAAGTCCCCCAATATGATGGTATTTGGAGAGACATTCATACTCTCCAGTGTCTTCAGGAAGGCTGAGTGGGGTTCCCGAGTTTGAGAGGGTGGTCTGTAGCATGCTACAAACTGTAGGGCAGTTTTGCCTATGGCTATAGCTGCACATGGATGGTCTCCAAAGCTTCGTGTGTTGCCACTAACCTGGAGGTGTGGGTATCTGATGAATATTCCTTTAGTTTTTTGGCACATTCAGTTGTTGCCCGATTTTTATCTTCTACTGGTTAGATTTCCATTCCTGCTTGATGCCAATATGCTTCTGCTAGATTAAGCAGAGAAGTCATCTTAGATTTAGTCTCCTCATTTTTCAAAACTTTCACTACGTTTGGGTTTTGTGAGGTCAGCAGGTGTGGAGTCCCATGAGTGCAGATCTATACATGAAATCAATTTCAAGGAGTCCTATCCCTTCTTTGGAATGCTGAATATATAATCTTGGTATGCACTGATTTTTATAAATCATTTGGTGAGCGTGAAGCATCCTCCTTGTTTTCCTATCTAATCTGTCCAACACGTTTTGGGGCAAGTCAATCACTCCAAATCTAAGTTAGGAAAGGAAGAGCAAATTGGTTTATAGCTTGGATTTTGTTCCTAGATGTCAACGTTGTTTTCAGGATTAATTCAAGTCTTCTAAAGTATTCCCAAGTTTTATTCACATTTGTTCATGTTTTATTGCTGATCCTTCATCAATTCCCAAATATTTATAGACTCCTCCTTGCTCAAGTTTTTATATCCCATTCTTGTCGTAAACTGATGTTTTCCTGGTGCTGCAGTTTTTCTGCTTTAAAGGTTTTTGCACATTTATCATGACCAAATGACATTCTTATATCTGAAATTTTTAACTTGCAGTTGTGCTTTCAGTTCCTCATCTGATGAGCTATACAGTTTTACCTCAAGATGAGAAGACTTTACACTTTGTTGTTTTCCAGGAACCAAATTATATCCATGGCCTAAGCTGTTAAGTAGACAGCTTAACGGATTAAGGGCAAGGCAGAAAAGCAGCAGTGACGGTCACCATGGAATATTCCTGAACATTTATCCCTGGGATAATAATTTGTCCTTTATCATGGCTTAATTGCAAAGTGGTCTGCCACTGTTTCATGGTCACTGTAATGTAGTAGAGTATAGAGTGTATCTTGTACATTAAGCACTCTTATCCATGAACGTGGAATTCTATCAAATGCTTTTCTGTAGTCACTCAATGCAATACTTTGATTCTTCCCCTTTTTACAGTTTTCCACTAGGACTTCAACAAATGATCCTTTGTTCCATATGCATAGTTGTATATTTGTTTTGTCTAGCTTGAGTTGTTTTTTTTTTTGCGGAGCTGCTGGCATACTAGCAGAGTTTTATTGTCTTTTGTTTTTTTTTGTTTTTTTTGTATTGATACCATGTTTTGTCCTTTAGTTTTTGAAGTTTAATTGTTTCTTTTGATATCCAGGCCAACTCTTATTTTAACACAACACGTACGAGTTGGTGCTAGGCTATAATAGCTAGAAATGCGTCACATTGAGGTATGCTACGGCATGGTCAAGTTGGAGATGGAGTGGTGTCCAGTTACGTTTATTGAGCATGTCTACAAAGGCTTCGTTGGGAGAAGTTTTTGGTATTTCGTATGACTTTGTAAAAATACAGTTTTGTACCTCCCATAAATGTAGATGTTCGAGTGTTCACCCTGCTGCAGTCATCACACTTGGGTTATCCTGTCGTCAGGCGGTCCCGCAGTCGGCCGGATTTCCAAAGTCTTGGTCCGACGTTGGTTGCCGTCGCCTCATCCCTGACGTCAGTGCGCCAGGGGTACATACATTGCAACAGACACCATTTTCTTCAGTTTTTCTTGCCCCAGATAGTCAGGTGCCCCCAAAAAGGTGATCCAAATTAGTACCAAAAGGTGTGAACATTGTACAAACACAAAATTCCTTCGGCTATAAGCAAATACATCAGAAAGGCATAGCAAAGATTTAGCCAGTAGATTAGAGGGGTTGGAGGGAGGGTAACCTGGACTGCAGCAGGGTGAACACTCGAACATCTACATTTATGGTAGGTACAAAACTGTAGTGTGTTCATCGTGTTACCCTGCTGCAGTCATCACACTTGGGTTGAGTCCCAAAGCTAAGGTAGGGTGGAGGCATCATAGAGTGTTAGTGGAGGCAATGAGGCCCTGCAAAACTGCAGTGGCGAAGCCTGCCCTGGACTTGGAATAAAGAGGTAAGTGATAGTGTTTGGCGAAGGTGTGTACAGAACTCCAAGTTGCAGCTTCTAAAATTTCCTTGGTAGGAACCCCCCTGAGAAAGGCAGTAGAGGTAGCTGTTGCCCTGGTACAGTGGGATCTAATGGTAGGAGGAACTGGTTTCCCATGATAGGTATAGCAGAATCGTATGCAAAGGCCTATCCATTTAGAAATGGTTTGCTTGGATATGGCCCTCCCTTGAGAAGCTGTAGCATAGGAAACAAAGAGTTGGTCAGTTTTTCTGAAAGCCTTAGTTTTATCCAAGTAGTAACGAAGTTGCCTGTGAATGTCCAAGGAATGCAGGAGTTTCTCACCTTTGTTCTGTGGATTGGGGAAGAAAGTGGGTAGGTGAATGGTTTGATTTAAAGCTACACTGGAAACCACCTTGGGCATGAAGGAAGGATTAGTTCGTAGAGAAACTCTGTCTTGATGGGAAATGAGGAAAGATTCCACTGCCATAAGTGCCTGTAATTCTGAGACTCTCCTAGCAGAAGTTATTGCCAGGAGCAGGGCAGTCTTCCAGGATAGGAACTGAAGGTCTGCAGAAAAAGCTGGTTCAAAGAGAGGTAGCATTAGTTTTTCCAGAACAAAGTTGAGGTCCCATGTTGGTGTAGGGGCTCTTCTAGGTGGTCTATGTTTTTTGCCCCTCTGAGGAACTTCCTTAGAAGTGGATTGGAAAATAAAGGTGGATTAGTGTCGTAGTGAGCTGAAATAGCTGAAGCATGGATTTTAATAGAGGAGAAGGAAAGTCCTTTATGCAACATCTCAGCTAAATACTGCAGAATGTGAGGCATATGAGGCAGAGTTGTGTCTTGCCCTTTAGCTTGGTTCCAAGCACAAAATCTTTTCCATTTGTCTGTGTAAGCCTTCCTGGTGCTTGGTCTCCTGGCCTCTACAATAACATCCAGTACTGCTTGTGAAAGAGGGGCTGGTGGGATGCTTAATTGATTTGCCATGCAGCCAGGTTTAAGGTTTTGATCTGGCTGTGTAGAATCTGCTTGTCTTGCTGCGTGAGTAAATGAGGAATTTGAGGCAATATCCATGGTGGGCTGTGAGCCATATTCTTCAATAGCGGGTACCAGTGCTGGCGTGGCCAGTCTGGGGCTATGAGAATCATTCAAGGTTTCTCCTTTTTGACCTTCAAAAGAACCTTTGTGAGAAGAGGTAATGGAGGAAAGGCATATGCTGTCAGGTTTTTCCAACTGAAGGAGAGCGTCCACTTTCCAAGCTTGATGGTGGAATGTCCTTGTACAAAATGTTGTCAGCTGGTAGTTTTGAGGACTGGCAAACAGGTCTATATTTGGTAGACCCCATCTTTGAGTTATCATTGTAAATATTTGTGGGTCTAGCTTCCACTCATGGGGATCTTTGATGTTTCTGCTTAGGTCGTCTGCCAATGTGTTCTTCTGTCCTGGCAGGAATTGAGCCTGTAACTGGACTTGGTAGGCCAGAGCTGTGTTCCATAAGATTTTGCTTGCCTGCAAAGAGGGTAGGAATGTGTGCCCCCTTGTTTGTTTATGTACCACATTACTGTGGTGTTGTCCGTCTTTATTGCAAGTTGTCCTGGCTGTAGTAGATACTTGAAGGCTGTCAGAGCTTTCTGTACAGCTAGTATCTCTTTTTGGTTTATGTGCAGTTTTCTTTGTTCTGCAGTCCATAGGCCTTGAATGCATTTGCCCTGCCATGTGCGCCCCCCCAGGCATAGTCTGAAGCACCTGTTGTGATAGTTTGCCTGGGTGGGGGCTAGATGAAAGGCTGACCCTTGTTGAGGTGACATGCCTGTGCCCACCATAGAAATTCCTGTTGAAGGCAGGGAATGAGAGATATCACTGTGTCCAAGCTGTGGCTGTGTTGAGACCATACGCTTTTTAGGTACCACTGTAATTTCCTCATATGCAGTTTTGCAAATGGTATCATCAGAATGCAAGATGCCATGAAGCCCAAAGCCTGCAGAATTTTTCTTGCAGTTAATTGGGTCTTTGTTGCCATTGTCTTGAAATATTGAGTGAGTTGTAATTGCTTGTCTGGTGTAAGATAAGCCTTCTGGGCCGTTGTGTCCAAGCTGGCACCCAGGAATGTCATTTTTTGTGAGGGTACTAGTTTTGACTTCTTTTCGTTTACTGTGTACCCCAGACAATTTAGTAGATGCTTCACAAAAGCCAGATGTTGTAAGAGAATGTCTTTTCTTTCTGCTTGGATGAGGCAGTCATTCGGATATGGATATATTTGAATTTCTCTTTGTCTGCAGTATGCAATTACTGGTGGCAGGCATTTTGTGAATACTCTGGGCGCAGCAGATAAGCCAAAGGGCAGTGCAGAGAATTGATAATGGGTTGAACCTGCAATGAAACGGAGGTATATTCTGCAACTGTCTGATTGGGGCATGCAGGTATGCCTCCTTGAGGTCCAACGTTACCAGCCATGCTTCCTTGCCCAACATGGGAAGTAGCTGCTGTAGTGTTAGCATCTTGAATTTGGGAACTTGTAAGTGTTTAGAATTGAAAGGTCCAGAATTGGCCTCCAAGCATTTTCTTTCCTGGGTACTAGGAAGAGTCTTGAGTAAAATCCTTGGCCTTGCTCTTGAGTTGGTACCCTTTGAATGGCTCTCATGGCCATGAGAGCTGTAATTTGTTTTTGAGCCTCTGCCCTTTGATTTTGTGGCAGGTTTGGCATTCCTCTTTTTATTGGCAAGGTGTGAAAGTGGAATCTGTATCCTCGTAAAATGTCCAGCACCCATATGTCCTTTGTGACCATGTGCCAGTTGTCTGCAAATAGTGCTAGTTTTCCCCCCAAGGGGGCTGACAAAAGAGCTTTGTTTGGCCAGCTGAGGTGCAAGTCATTGAGTTTGCCTTCTGGTGGGTTGAGACCTGTCTTCTCTTCCCTTCTGGGTTGGAGTGCCCCAATGGCGAGGCTTATACTGAGCTTGTGGGTGTCCTCTGCCCCTTGGGCGCCTGTATTTACCCCTCTGAGGCCCGTCAGTGGCTGGAAAGGACCAATTTTGTGCTGGCCAGTTTCTGCTGAAGCGAGGGGGTTGTACTTGTAAAAAATCTTTGACTGTCTGCATTGATTTCGCCTCATCTTCCATTTTCTTTAAAACTTCTTCTGCTTTAACACCAAAAAGAACATCCTGCTGTAAGGGAGCATCTAATAGTTTTGCTTTAACATGATCAGGCAGACTTTGTTCTTTTAACCAGGCATGCCTACGTATAACTGATCCAGTGACAGCTGCTCTGTAGGAGGCCTCTAAAGAATCAAACCCACATTGTAAGGTATGTTTGCCCACCTGCTCGGTGGCGTGCAACAAATCCTGTACTTCTTTCATTTCAGATTGTTGAGGTAAGGTGGTTATCTTTTGTTTTAACTGAGAGATCAGAAGTTGCTGATACTTAAGCATATGAAATTGACAGTTTAGTGCTCTCATTGTTAAAGTGGCTGAGGTGTAAACCTTCCCCCCCCCCCCCATCTGTCTAGTGCTCTTGAATCCCTTTCAGAAGGTACTGGATTTTTAGCAATGGAAGCCTTAGCCCCCTTGGGACCCTGGGAGATAGTCTCTGGGTCAGCTACTGGGCTTTTGTAAAGAAATTAGTGGGAATCAGGTACTCTGTAGTATCCGTCAGGCTTGGCCGGGGCAGGAGGAAGAGAGTCAGGGTTGAAAGTGGATTCTAAGTAGACATCATCCACAATGTCCAAAACAGGAGGGATGGCTAGAGGTCTGTGTTGGGGGAGTAAAAGAAATTCTCTCAGCCTTTTCTTGGAATCAGAGTAATCCTGACCTTCCCAGTGAAAATGTTCCCTCATAGTGTGTAAAGTTTCCCCAAAAGAGTAATCTTCTGGAGAGGAAGCTGAGGGAATAGATTCCTTCATCAGAACCTTCATAATCAGAGTAGTAGTAGTCTTGGTCCTCAGAGGAATCCGAAGAAACAGACAGTTGTTCAGAGGAAGCAGAATCTTCCTCTTGTCTAGGCCTTTTGTCAGGGGGAGGCTGTGAACACCTGATAAGAGAAATCAAATCTTCTGCCATTTTGAGCATCTGTTTCTTAGGCATAGGGCCTTGACAAGGAGACTGGAGTGAAGCCTATTTTGATTTAGGCGTAGTCTTTGACTTGGAAAACGTTTCGACTGTAAGAGTCATTGGTCTGAAAACGCCTTCAGAAACCGATGGCGTTTCAGAAGTACCGACGTCCTTGGAAGGTAAATCGTCGGTAGGGCCTGAAGTAAAAGGCTGCGTCGGCCTAGTACACTCCGACAAAATATCTGTAGCGGTCTCGGGTTCCAGAACTGCGGTAGTCAGAGGCTGCGTCGGAGCCTCACTGATAACTGGAGAACCGGAGACTGGATCAACCGAGGCCTCAGAATCGGGCTTAGACATGGGCTGTCGGTCCTTGTCCCTGCGCTTTTTGTGTACGCCGGTAGTCGGAAGCTCCGACGGCATGCTATAGTTAAATTTTCTACCAAAGAAGTGTCGTGCGAAATCAAATCGTCTTTTAATAGTACGTTTATTAAATCTAGCACAAAAACGACAAGTGACGTCGTGATCAGGGCCTAGGCAAGGTATGCAATAAGAATGAAAATCCTTATGAGGTATTTGCTTCCCACAAGAAATACAATTGTTAACTTTTTCTGACATCGGTCCGAGGCAAGAAAAGTTTCCCCAACGGGGTACTTGAATTTATAGAAGACTTCGGTCTGAAATTCGAATTCGAAAATCTCAGGAGTCGGCCGACCAGCACTTGCTAACTGCTTCTGCTTCGGGCACCCCGTGGCAAAAAAGACTGAAGAAAATGGCGTTGGTTGCAATATATGTACCCCTGGCGCACTGACATCAGGGATGAGGCGACAGCAACTGACGTCGGACCAAGACTTTGGAAATCCAGCCGACTGCGGGACCGCCTGACGACAGGATAACCGAAGTGTGATGACTGCAGCAGGGTAACACTATGAACATCTATGGTTCTTGGTGAGTTGAGCTGACAACTGATTAAGTAGGTAGGTCTATGGTCATTTAAATTATTTGGAAGGTATCCAGAGAAAAAAGTTGTGGGTGGTAGTATTGATTAGTGACCAGTCTAAAATAGATTCCCTTTTGCTATGTTTATCTATTCGAGTGGGAATATGGATTGCTTGGGAGAAACCATGTAGATTTATGAAGGTAGAGGGGTATCACCAGTGCAAGTTGAAGTCACCTGTAAAAGTTTCATGGGTGTAGGTTGAGGCTGTCCCGGCTAGTTCCTCAGTGGTAATGGAAGTATTATTGGGAGGTATGTATGTGGCTATTATGGTAATATTTTTCTTTGTGTCGATTCTGAGCCATGTTACTAGAACTTCAAATTTATCATAGGGATATTTGATGGCTAGGTACTGTATGCTTAGGTTACCTTTGTAGAAGACTGCAACCCTTCTTCCTGATCCTGTCTAATACCTGTGTATGCTATAACTGAGCGAGTATGTCTGGGTCTCTTTTATATGGGGTTTTAGCCAAATGTCTGCTGCTATAAGAATGTCTGGTGAGTATTCTGCAATGACCGCAAGAAATCATTGTCACTATACTCTTACAGACTACTCAGAGGAGACCTCTGACTTGCATATAAAGCAATCTCAGATCCTGCTCTAATGGAAATGTTACCTCTCCTGTGGACCAAACTTCCAGTTCAGGTGAAGCAGAGCCCCTTGCTTACCCTATTTAAGCATAATTTGGATGATTGGACAGGAAACCGCAAATTCACAATGGGAGTTTCACCTCTGTCCCTCTTGTACAGGGTCAGAAGTAGTTGACTTAGTTCTGCTGAATATCTTGATATTCTTGGGAACAGCGGTTGTACTTGGCTAGGCTTGTAAGGACCCTAGGGCCATTAGCCTAGTAACATCCTATGATCGTATGACTTTCTTTTATTGCCCTTTTGTTCTACTGCCATAATTGAGCTTTCTTCGAAATGACTAAACTCTGTCGGCATCAATTCTCATGTATAGTTTATATGTTGTTGGAAGGCAAGTTATTGGTCTATAATTTTTAGGGTAGCTTGTATGTTCACTCAAGTAGAAGCATTGTTTTTCCTGTTAGCTGGGTTGGTGTCTGGGTTGCGCATATAAATAGCTCTCACTCATAGCTAAATCGACGTGCAAAGATGTTAATACTTTTAACCAAAAGTTAGGTACTGCATCTGGGCCTGGGGTTTTCCAATTAGAGACTTTTCTTTCCTTTGTTTCAATCTCTCCGGCTGTTCCTTCATCCCATTTCATATCCTGTACCTTTAAACTTCTTATTCTTTTACTTTTTCTGTCCATTTAGCATTTTTGTTATGTTCACAGGATTTTCATAGACACTTCAACATGTATCGATTTTTTTTCTGGTTGTCTTTCAATTCCTTTTACCTCGTTTCCCAATTCTCTAGAAAACTTTTTTGGGTCATCAATAAATTGCTTATTTTGTACTTTTCCTTTATATTTATCTGTTTTTTTCTAAGTTATTCCGCCTGTGCTGAGATTTTTAGTTTATTTGCAATAGTGCATGATAGATCCTGGTCTGTCCTAATACTTCACATTGCTTTCATCATGTCTGTCTTAGTATTTTTGTTTATCCTTTCCCTCTTCTATATTTTTCTAACAGTGACCCTTCTTGTCTTAATTGCTTTACAGTTTTCTCTATTTCATAATTCCATGATGGTATTGGATTTCTCCCCTGCCTTTCCCTCACTACTCTGTGTTCTTGCGGTAAAACTTTCAAGTCATTAATTTAGCTGCACAGTAATGCATCCTGTTTACTTCTGTGGCACATTCTTTTCAATTTCATCCTGTTCCATCTGTTGCTCTGTCATATGGGAACTCACTGGCCTATCACTCAACAATGACTGCATCAGTGTCCTGCTCCTTTCCTTGCTGTCTAGCTTCAAGTGAACGTTTATACTGGTTTCCTGTGGAAGGGTCCAAAATATCTTCATATGGCACCTGACCAATTGTTTCCTGTCACACTGGTTTCCCCTTAATTTGGATATCCATTGTTCTGTCCCGTTGTGGAGCATTCTGAATTAGAATTTCTACAATGAATCCTTCACTTCGCATACTCCATAACCTCAGGTTCTATTCCTTTAAAGTACAGTTGTGTACACTTACCATAAATGTAGATGTTAGAGTGTATTCAATGTTGCAGTCGTCACATTTGGGTTATCTGGCTTCAGGTAGCCCATAGCTGGGCTGAATACCAGAGTCTTGGGATTTCTGCATCGGATGCTGTCACTTCTTCCAGGACATCAGGGGTATAAAACATGCAGTCAACATCATTACATCAGTTATTCTTGCCCCAGATGTCAGGTGCCCCCATAATAGGAAGCAATTATATGGTATGAACACCCCCAGCAAAAAGCAAACACACATGATATAATGTATACCAAACAAATAGGATAGGTAAATGTCAAGAGAAGTTAGGGGGCTGGAGGGAAGGTAACTAGGACTGAAACAGTAAATACACTCGAACATCTACATTTATGGCAAGTATACACAACTGTACTCTGATCTTCTTGTTTCACTGTTGCAGTCATCACATTTGGGTTGATTCCCAAAGCTAAGGAAGGGTGGAGGTAGTTAAAGAGCATTAGGACTAGCAGTCAGGCCCTGTAAGACTGCTGTGACAAATCCAGCTCTGGATTTAGAAAAAAATAGGCAAGTGGCAATGCCTGGTGAAAGTATGTACATAGCTCCAGGTTGCAGCTTCCAGGATGTCCCTAGTAGAACTCCTCTGAAAAATGCAGTAGAGGTAGCTGCAGCCCTGGTGGAATGTGTTCTTATCCCCCATGGGGTAGGTTTTCCATGGTGCTTGTAGCAGAAATGGATGCAATGTGCTATCCATTTGGAAATGGTCTGCTTTTAAATGGCCTTCCCCTCAGATTTTCTGAGAGGCTTAGTCCTGTCCAAATAGAATCTAAGCTGTTTGTGCATGGCCAGGGAATGCAGTATCCTTTCCCCTTTATTCTGGGGATTAGGGGAAAAGGCAAATTAATGGACTGGTTCAGAGCCACTCTAGACACCACCTTGGGCATAAATGATGGATTAGTCCTGAGGGAAACCCTGTCCGCATGGAAGATAATGAAGGGTTCCACTGCCATAAGGGCCTGCAGTTCAGACACTCTTCTTGCATAAGTGATGGCTAAAAGTAAAGCTGTTTTCCAAGAAAGGAATTTCAACACTGCTGTAGCAGGAATTTCAACACTGCTGTAGCAGCTGGTTTAAGTTTTTCCAACACAAAGTTAAGGTCCCAGGCTGGAGTGGAAGCTCTCCTAGGGGGTCTTACATTTTTGGCCCCTCTAAGGAATTGTTTTAGCAGTGAATGAGAGAAGAGGGGTAGCTCAGTATTATAATGTGCTGATATGGCTGAGGCATGAGTCTTAATTGAAGAGAACTCTGAGGAGATCTCCATGGAGCAGAGTAAAATGACAAAGATAATTCAGCGACCATAGGGTGAAGGTCGCTGAAGAGAGGGTACGCTTCCCGTATCTACCCATACTCCTGGACTCCTTGTTAGGAGGATGGACGGAGGAAGAAGACTAGTCTACGTCCTGCCAAGTGGCCGCCACCACCACCATGGCATCCACAGAAACCCCTTTGGACAAAAACTCTTTCCCAGGGGGAGCTGAAAGAAATTTATTAGGGCATCTGGGTACCGGTTCCACCGAATCAGGAGTCTCCCACACCCTTCGGCAAATCAAATCTAGGAACTCGAAGGGTGGAGACACCCAGGAAGTGGAGGGTTGAGCCCCAAAGGCCTTGAGGAATATGCAATGGCTGGAGCTAGGCACTTTGTGAATACCCTGGGCGCAGTAGATAAGCCAAAGGGAAGTGTAGAGAACTGATAGTGCATGGAGCCTGCCCTGAAGTGTAGGTATTTCCTGCAAGATTCCCTTATTGGGATGTGCAGATAAGCTTCTTTTAAGTCTAGGGTTGCCAGCCAGGGATCCTTGGCTAGCATAGGAAGAAGCTGTTGAAGAGTTAGCATTTTGAAACAACCAGAAAGGTGTTGAGGATAGCCAGGTGCAGGATAGGACACCAGGAGTTTTCTTTTCTGGGAACCAGGAACAGTCCGAATAGAAACCTTGTTTGCTTTGTTCTGCTGGGACAGGTTGAATAACCTTGATGCTGAGGAGAGAGAGAGAGCACTTGTTTTTGGGCCTCCACACACTGGTTTGGGGGGAGGGCTGGCCATCCACTTGGGGGTGGGAGAGACTGGAAGTGGAATCTGTATCCTAGGCAAACAG